>NC_137099.1:57866951-58021951 GCF_949357685.1 Gobio gobio
GTCATTGTCAAAAACACTGTGGGCAGTTTATGCATCGTAAGCAGGAGCAATACTAATAATGGGTGTCTTCAGAGCTAATAATGGGCGTCTTCAGAACTAATAATGGGTGTCTTCAGAACTAATAATGGGCGTCTTCAGAGCTAATAATGGGCGTCTTCAGAGCTAATAATGGGCGTCTTCAGAGCTAATAATGGGTGTCTTCAGAGCTAATAATGGGTGTCTTCAGAGCTAATAATGGGCGTCTTCAGAGCTAATAATGGGCGTCTTCAGAGCTAATAATGGGCATCTTTAGAGCTAATAATGGGCGTCTTCAGAGCTAATAATGGGCATCTTTAGAGCTAATAATGGGCGTCTTCAGAGCTAATAATGGGCGTCTTCAGAGCTAATAATGGGTGTCTTCAGAGCTAATAATGGGCATCTTCAGAGCTAATAATGGGCATCTTCAGAGCTAATAATGGGTGTCTTCAGAGCTAATAATGGGCATCTTCAGAGCTAATAATGGGCATCTTCAGAGCTAATAATGGGCATCTTCAGAGCTAATAATGGGCATCTTCAGAGCTAATGTCTTCAGAGCTAATAATGGGTGTCTTCAGAGCTAATAATGGGCATCTTCAGAGCTAATAATGGGCATCTTCAGAGCTAATAATGGGTGTCTTCAGAGCTAATAATTGGTGTCTTCAGAGCTAATAATGGGCGTCTTCAGAGCTAATAATGGGCATCTTCAGAGCTAATAATGGGCATCTTCAGAGCTAATAATGGGTGTCTTCAGAACTAATAATGGGCGTCTTCAGAGCTAATAATGGGCGTCTTCAGAGCTAATAATGGGCGTCTTCAGAGCTAATAATGGGTGTCTTCAGAGCTAATAATGGGTGTCTTCAGAGCTAATAATGGGCGTCTTCAGAGCTAATAATGGGTGTCTTCAGAGCTAATAATGGGTGTCTTCAGAGCTAATAATGGGTGTCTTCAGAGCTAATAATGGGTGTCTTCAGAGCTAATAATGGGTGTCTTCAGAGCTAATAATGGGTGTCTTCAGAGCTAATAATGGGTGTCTTCAGAACTAATAATGGGCGTCTTCAGAGCTAATAATGGGTGTCTTCAGAGCTAATAATGGGTGTCTTCAGAACTAATAATGGGCGTCTTCAGAGCTAATAATGGGTGTCTTCAGAGCTAATAATGGGTGTCTTCAGAACTAATAATGGGAGTCTTCAAAGATAATAATGGGCGTCTTCAGAGCTAATAATGGGCGTCTTCAGAGCTAATAATGGGTGTCTTCAGAGCTAATAATGGGTGTCTTCAAAGATAATAATGGGCGTCTTCAGAGCTAATAATGGGCGTCTTCAGAGCTAATAATGGGTGTCTTCAGAGCTAATAATGGGTGTCTTCAGAGCTAATGATGGGCGTCTTCAGAACTAATAATGGGCGTCTTCAGAGCTAATAATGGGCGTCTTCAGAGCTAATAATGGGTGTCTTCAGAGCTAATAATGGGTGTCTTCAGAGCTAATAATGGGCGTCTTCAGAGCTAATAATGGGTGTCTTCAGAGCTAATAATGGGTGTCTTCAGAGCTAATAATGGGTGTCTTCAGAGCTAATAATGGGTGTCTTCAGAGCTAATAATGGGTGTCTTCAGAACTAATAATGGGAGTCTTCAAAGATAATAATGGGCGTCTTCAGAGCTAATAATGGGCGTCTTCAGAGCTAATAATGGGTGTCTTCAGAGCTAATAATGGGTGTCTTCAGAACTAATAATGGGCGTCTTCAGAGCTAATAATGGGTGTCTTCAGAGCTAATAATGGGTGTCTTCAGAACTAATAATGGGCGTCTTCAGAGCTAATAATGGGTGTCTTCAGAGCTAATAATGGGTGTCTTCAGAACTAATAATGGGAGTCTTCAAAGATAATAATGGGCGTCTTCAGAGCTAATAATGGGCGTCTTCAGAGCTAATAATGGGTGTCTTCAGAGCTAATAATGGGTGTCTTCAGAGCTAATGATGGGCGTCTTCAGAACTAATAATGGGCGTCTTCAGAGCTAATAATGGGTGTCTTCAGAGCTAATAATGGGTGTCTTCAGAACTAATAATGGGCGTCTTCAGAGCTAATAATGGGTGTCTTCAGAGCTAATAATGGGTGTCTTCAGAACTAATAATGGGCGTCTTCAGAGCTAATAATGGGTGTCTTCAGAGCTAATAATGGGTGTCTTCAGAACTAATAATGGGAGTCTTCAAAGATAATAATGGGCGTCTTCAGAGCTAATAATGGGCGTCTTCAGAGCTAATGATGGGCGTCTTCAGAACTAATAATGGGCGTCTTCAGAGCTAATAATGGGTGTCTTCAGAACTAATAATGGGCGTCTTCAGAGCTAATAATGGGAGTCTTCAGAGCTAATAATGGGTGTCTTCAGAACTAATAATGGGTGTCTTCAGAGCTAATAATTGGTGTCTTCAGAGCTAATAATGGGCGTCTTTAGAGCTAATAATTGGTGTCTTTAGAGCTAATAATGGGTGTCTTCAGAGCTAATAATGGGCGTCTTCAGAGCTAATAATGGGAGTCTTCAAAGATAATAATGGGCGTCTTCAGAGCTAATAATGGGCGTCTTCAGAGCTAATAATGGGTGTCTTCAGAGCTAATAATGGGTGTCTTCAGAGCTAATAATGGGCGTCTTCAGAGCTAATAATTGGTGTCTTCAGAGCTAATAATGGGCGTCTTTAGAGCTAATAATTGGTGTCTTTAGAGCTAATAATGGGTGTCTTCAGAGCTAATAATGGGCGTCTTCAGAGCTAATAATGGGAGTCTTCAAAGATAATAATGGGCGTCTTCAGAGCTAATAATGGGCGTCTTCAGAGCTAATAATGGGTGTCTTCAGAGCTAATAATGGGCGTCTTCAGAGCTATGGGCATCTTCAGAGCTAATAATGGGTGTCTTCAGAGCTAATAATGGGTGTCTTCAGAGCTAATAATGGGTGTCTTCAGAGCTAATAATGGGCGTCTTCAGAGCTGATAATGGGCCTCTTCAGAGCTATGGGCATCTTCAGAGCTAATAATGGGCGTCTTAAGAGCTAATAATTGGTGTCTTTAGAGCTAATAATGGGCGTCTTTAGAGCTAATAATGGGCGTCTTCAGAGCTAATAATGGGCGTCTTTAGAGCTAATAATTGGTGTCTTCAGAGCTAATAATGGGCATCTTCAGAGCTAATAATGGGTGTCTTCAGAGCTAATAATTGGTGTCTTCAGAGCTAATAATGGGTGTCTTCAGAGCTAATAATTGGTGTCTTTAGAGCTAAAAATGGGTGTCTTCAGAGCTAATAATGGGCGTCTTTAGAGCTAATAATGGGCGTCTTCAGAGCTAATAATTGGTGTCTTTAGAGCTAAAAATGGGCATCTTCAGAGCTGATAATGGGCATCTTTAGAGCTAATAATGGGCGTCTTCAGAGCTAATAATGGTTCTCTTCAGAGCTATGGGCATCTTCAGAGCTAATAATGGGTGTCTTCAGAGCTAATAATTGGTGTCTTTAGAGCTAATAATGGGTGTCTTCAGAGCTAATAATGGGTGTCTTCAGAGCTAATAATGGGCATCTTCAGAGCTAATAATGGGTGTCTTCAGAGCTAATAATTGGTGTCTTCAGAGCTAATAATGGGTGTCTTCAGAGCTAATAATTGGTGTCTTTAGAGCTAATAATGGGCGTCTTCAGAGCTAATAATGGGTGTCTTCAGAGCTAATAATTGGTGTCTTTAGAGCTAAAAATGGGCGTCTTCAGAGCTAATAATGGGCGTCTTCAGAGCTAATAATGGGCGTCTTCAGAGCTAAAAATGGGTGTCTTCAGAGCTAATAATGGGTGTCTTTAGAGCTAAAAATGGGTGTCTTCAGAGCTAATAATGGGCGTCTTTAGAGCTAATAATGGGCGTCTTCAGAGCTAATAATGGGCGTCTTCATAGCTAATAATGGGCGTCTTTAGAGCTAATAATGGGTGTCTTCAGAGCTAATAATGGGCGTCTTCAGAGCTAATAATGGGTGTCTTCAGAACTAATAATGGGCGTCTTTAGAGCTAATAATGGGTGTCTTCAGAGCTAATAATGGGCATCTTCAGAGCTAATAATGGGTGTCTTCAGAGCTAATAATTGGTGTCTTCAGAGCTAATAATGGGTGTCTTCAGAGCTAATAATTGGTGTCTTTAGAGCTAAAAATGGGTGTCTTCAGAGCTAATAATGGGCGTCTTCAGAGCTAATAATGGGTGTCTTCAGAGCTAATAATGGGCATCTTCAGAGCTAATAATGGGTGTCTTCAGAGCTAATAATTGGCGTCTTCAGAGCTAATAATGGGCGTCTTCAGAGCTAATAATGGGTGTCTTCAGAGCTAATAATTGGTGTCTTTAGAGCTAAAAATGGGTGTCTTCAGAGCTAATAATGGGCATCTTCAGAGCTAATAATGGGCGTCTTCATAGCTAATAATGGGCGTCTTTAGAGCTAATAATGGCCGTCTTCAGAGCTAATAATGGTCGTCTTCAGAGCTAATAATGGGCCTTTTCAGAGCTATGGGCATCTTCAGAGCTAATAATGGGCATCTTCAGAGCTAATAATGGGTGTCTTCAGAGCTAATAATGGGCGTCTTCAGAGCTAATAATGGGCCTCTTCAGAGCTATGGGCATCTTCAGAGCTAATAATGGGCGTCTTCAGAGCTAATAATGGGCGTCTTCAGAGCTAATAATGGGCGTCTTCAGAGCTAATAATGGGTGTCTTCAGAGCTAATAATGGGTGTCTTTAGAGCTAATAATGGGTGTCTTCAGAGCTAATAATGGGTGTTTTCAGAGCTAATAATTGTTGTCTTTAGAGCTAATAATGGGCATCTTCAGAGCTATGGGCATCTTCAGAGCTAATAATGGGCGTCTTCAGAGCTAATAATGGGCGTCTTTAGAGCTAATAATGGGTGTCTTTAGAGCTAATAATGGGCGTCTTTAGAGCTAATAATGGGTGTCTTCACAGCTAATAATGGGCGTCTTTAGAGCTAATAATGGGTGTCTTCACAGCTAATAATGGGCATCTTCAGAGCTATGGGTGTCTTTAGAGCTAATAATGGGTGTCTTCAGAGCTAATAATGGGTGTTTTCAGAGCTAATAATTGTTGTCTTTAGAGCTAATAATGGGTGTCTTCAGAGCTAATAATTGGTGTCTTTAGAGCTAATAATGGGCGTCTTCAGAGCTAATAATGGGCGTCTTTAGAGCTAATAATGGGCGTCTTTAGAGCTAATAATGGGCGTCTTCAGAGCTAATAATGGGCGTCTTCAGAGCTAATAATGGGTGTCTTCAGAGCTAATAATGGGCATCTTCAGAGCTATGGGCATCTTCAGAGCTAATAATGGGCGTCTTCAGAGCTAATAATGGGTGTCTTCAGAGCTAATAATGGGTGTCTTCAGAACTAATAATGGGCGTCTTTAGAGCTAATAATGGGTGTCTTCAGAGCTAATAATGGGCGTCTTTAGAGCTAATAATGGGTGTCTTCAGAACTAATAATGGGCGTCTTTAGAGCTAATAATGGGTGTCTTCAGAGCTAAAAATGGGTGTCTTCAGAGCTAATAATGGGCGTCTTTAGAGCTAATAATGGGTGTCTTCACAGCTAATAATGGGCATCTTCAGAGCTATGGGCGTCTTCAGAGCTAATAATGGGCATCTTCAGAGCTAATAATGGGCGTCTTCAGAGCTAATAATGGGCGTCTTCAGAGCTATGGGCGTCTTCAGAGCTAATAATGGGCGTCTTCAGAGCAAATAATGGGCGTCTTCAGAGCTAATAATGGGCGTCTTCAGAGCTAATAATGGGCGTCTTCAGAGCTAATAATGGGCGTCTTCACAGCTAATAATGGGCGTTCTGACGCCATTTACCAGCAGTGCTGACAGCAGTTTTTTATAACAGCTTGTGGTTTTAAGGGGAAGAGGCCATAAGCTACAGTATTTTTAGTCTATGGCCAGCTTCTCTAGAACGTTTGACTACTTCAGGCTGTTTTGATCGTAATCCTTAGAAGACTTCAGCATCATGGTAATATATTTAATTTGTTGAAATGACTGAAATGGTTTTCTTGACAGTTATCTAAACTCACTAAAGTCACTCTACACTTTGTTTGAGCACGAGGCGGACAGTAAGAGCAGGCAATGAAGGTCATGCAAAGGCTGGACACGTGCTTTAAGTAAAGGGTTTCTGCTAAATGTTAAGAAATAGTGACAGATTATTAGTTTATACGGGTGATATTGCTGTGAGGACAGATCAGATATCTTAAAGAGGCCATAGAGGTCGTGCTAAATCTCATGTCTTGCAGGTTTGTCCAGCTGTACTTCTTCAGTCCTTCGTCTGGATGTCTCTGATGGCAACAGGTAATGATATCTGTGTTGTAGTAACTCAAAGAACACCAGTTGTTGCTCGTAGTGTGTTATGAACTAGTCTCCATTAAAGGGGCATTCACACGGACAGCAATCTGCAGTGACAGAGTGACCAGAAGTCAGTCATTTTCACGAGTTTGCCTTCTGAAGTGACATGAGAAACTGCAATGAATGCTCTGTTAGCATTTATTATACTTCTTTTATAACATAATAAACCAAATATAGTGTCATCTATGAACGTTTTCAATATTAACTTTAATAACCCTCTGGTGCTACTCACGTGGTGATAAAAAAATACAGAATTTTATTTTATTTAAATGAAATGTTTTAAATATATATTTTATAGGGATGCTCAATAATTGGCCACCATATCAATATCGGCCGATATATGTTCTTTTTTTAATGTTGTTGTTATCTGCCCGATATATTAAAGCTGATCAGTAATGTATTATTTCCTTATCGGCCAATATATCGGTTATCGGCTTTCAAAAATAAGGAATTATCGGTTATCGTATCGACCAAAATTTCCTTTTTGTTTTTGTAATAACTAATTTCAAAAAATTATAGAAAATGTTGGCCTTAGATTTATCGGCCAATATATCGGTTATCGGCTTTCAAATATAAAGAATTATCGGTATCGACCAAAATTTCATAATGGCGCATCCCTAATATTTTAGTTTGATAATGCTTTTCATTTAATATTTTGCAAATTTTGGGAATTTTATGGTAGGTTACTAAATTATATTTTTTTGAACTTGAATGCTTTGGAGCAAAGACTTCAGTTTTGTCTCTTTTTAAAGATGAGACACTTGGGAGATTATGGCTGAAGTGGTAAAAATGTAAGTAAACTAAAAAAAGTTATAGAATTTAAGTTTATTATTATGAAATATGCACAAAAACAAAATTTTTTATGAAATATATATTTTCCAAGATATATTTTACTCTAAACAAGTTCTCCAAATTTGAGGTTTATATCTCAAAAAATTAGCCTCATACATTTCATTTGTACAGAGAGTCTGGTCACTCTCCATTGACAAGCGTTTACTTCCTTGTAGGCGGGTACTCTGTTGATGTTTAAAACTATTGGATCTGCCATTCGCCTTAGCCAACTCCTTCACCACTAACGGAGATAGTGGTGAGTCCACTTGTAAAATCCAACTTTTCCTGAACCCTGTGGGGAGGGGACACAACATTATGGACACCAACAAAACTCAGCAAAGATGGTTCTTGCTCCGGCTTTAACTTCTAAATATTTGTCAGCGTTGCCACAACGCCGCCATAACTGAACTACAACTCAAACTAGCGCACAACATCAACGTCATCGTTCTCAGCCACTCTCTCTGTTCGCTGATTGGACCGGTTCAAATTTGACAGGAGAAAACCAGCGAATATACCGCAAACCCAGACGTATTGAAAGTAAATGAACATTGAGCGGAAGTACGTAGGAGGGCGGAGCCAGGCAATCAAAAAATTATCGTTTCATCTCCCATTTATTTCCAATCTAGACTTTTTTGATTGTGAACAATACAAGCCTGACTATTTTTTCAGGATCATTTAACCTTTTCGAATCATATACATGATTGTTGTGTGTGTGTTCACATAGCAAGTGCCACACCAAGTTTCGTACCATTCCGATGAAGTAAAAAACAAAAAAACAAAACATAACATTTTTAGGCCCAAAATTTACGAATAGGACCAAGGTAGTGAAACCAAAAATGAACCATAATTTCAATAAAGATTATTATTATTGTATACATATGCAACTGAAATGCGAGCATGCATTTGTGTGTATTCCAGGTGTGCAGTATGACGTTACTCATATTATCAGCAGTATGTGTGTTGTTCGGCAGTCGACAGTGTACATACCCTGCAAATACGATCATCCTCAACATGAGCAGGGGATTGCAGTGCAATGGTTCCACCAGAAATCACCGGAGGAGGTCAGGGTTTCTCAAGACACTGCGTTTAAAGGCCGCGTGGAGTTTCAGGCTGATGCAGGAAATTGCTCGCTGCTGCTGAGGGACGTGAGAAAGCGTGACGCTGGTTACTTCCGTGTTGTGCTCAGCACTGCCTCCGGGCGAAACTGGACGAACGCTCAGGGAATCCGTCTCGAAGTGACAGGTGAGTGGAGGCTTGAATAATAACGGGTGTGAATAAAGACCTTTTTCATTTTATTGTGCTAACTGTAATTGATTGGCTACTTTAATCATCTACGATAGGTAAGTAACTTGAATATTGTAGTGTTTATTCAATTATTTATTCGTGCACATTAATTAAAAAAATCATGTGGCCTCGATCAAATGATCAGACTCTCATTGCACATTTATACAGACAGTATTCAATACGCAGCTGTGTGAACAGGACATTTCGAGACTCACACACCTGTAAATAAATGTGGTTGTCAAACCCAAAAATGGACAGTGTGAACATAGCCCGTCTCTACATTTTCTGGACTTTTAACCACATTCCTGCAAAACCTGGGCTGTGTGAATGGATCAGGACAGGCAGGGAACTTTAGGGCGACCCTAGTGGTTGTGTCAGGGCAGGCAAGGAGCTCATAAGCTGGAGACAACACAGGACTGAGCTCTGGGGCAGGAGTAAGCTCTGGGGTGGACTCATGGGCTGGAGTGGGCTCTGGAGCAGACTCATTGACAGGGGAGAGCAGTGTGTGGCCCAAACACACAAAATGGCAACTGCCATTACAGGAGGGACAGTCACTGGGGGCCCCTCAGACTATATATCATCGCAGATATGCCAGTGGTGTGTCCTCCAAACTGGAAGCCAGTCTCAAATGCCTACAGACTGATGGTAGCATCAAATGCAGCGCTCATGATGGCCGGAAATACTGATGTGGTATCCATGACGGTTGAAGACTCTGGCGTGGTGTCCATGACGGCTGGAGACTCTGTCGTGGTGTCCATGACGGCTGGAGACTCTAGCGTGGTGTCCATGACGGCTGGAGACTCTGGCATGGCGGCCAAGTCGTGAAGAGGCTCTTGTGTGGTGACCATGTCGTGAAGAGGCTCTGGTGTGGTGACCATGTCGTGAAGAGGCTCTTGTGTGGTGACCATGTCGTGAAGAGGCTTTGGTGTGGTGGCCATGATGGGTGAAGACTCTGACAGCTGGAGACTCTGGTGTGGGGGCCATGTCGTGAAGAGGCTCTGGGATGTCGGCCATGTTGTGAAAAGGCTCTCGCGTGACGGCCATGTCCTAAAGAGGCTCTGGTGTGGTGCCCAAGTCGTGAAGAGGCACTGGTGTGGTGACCATGATGGGTGAAGACTCTGGCGTGGTGTCCATGACTGCTGGAGATTCTGGTGTGGCGGCCATGTCGTGAAGAGGCTCTGGTGTGGCGGCCATGATGACTGGGGAGTCCTCCGCCACTCAGCTGCAGCAAAATGTCTCAAATGCCTACAGACTGATGGTAGCATCAGATGCAGCGCTCATGATGGCCAGAAACACTGATGTGGTATCCATGACGGCTGAAGACTCTGGCATGGTGTCCACGACTGCTGGAGGCTCTGGTGTGGCGGCCATGATGGGTGAAGACTCTGACAGCTGGAGACTCTAGTGTGGCGGCCATTTCGTGAAGAGGCTCTGGGATGTCAGGCATGTCGTAAAGAGGCTCTGGTGTGGCAGCCAAGTTGTGAAGAGGCTCTTGTGTGGCGGCCAGGTCGTAAAGAGGCTCTGGTGTGGCGGCCAGGTTGTGAAGAGGCTCTTGTGTGGCGGCCAAGTCATGAAGAGGCTCTGGTGTGGCGGCCAGGTTGTGAAGAGGCTCTTGTGTGGCGGCCAAGTCATGAAGAGGCTCTGGTGTGGTGGCCAGGTCGTAAAGAGGCTCTGGTGTGGCGCCCAAGTCATGAAGAGGCTCTGGTGTGGCGGCCAGTTCGTGAAGAGGCACTGGTGTGGTGACCATGATGGGTGAAAACCCTGGCGTGGTGTCCATGACTGCTGGAGACTCTGGTGTGGCGGCCATGTTGTGAAGAGGCTCTGGTGTGGGGGCCATGTCGTGAAGAGGCTCTGGTGTGGTGGCCAGGTCGTAAAGAGGCTCTGGTGTGGCGCCCAAGTCATGAAGAGGCTCTGGTGTGGCGGCCAGTTCGTGAAGAGGCACTGGTGTGGTGACCATGATGGGTGAAGACCCTGGCGTGGTGTCCATGACTGCTGGAGACTCTGGTGTGGCGGCCATGTTGTGAAGAGGCTCTGGTGTGGGGGCCATGTCGTGAAGAGGCTCTGGTGTGGTGGCCAGGTCGTAAAGAGGCTCTGGTGTGGCGCCCAAGTCATGAAGAGGCTCTGGTGTGGCGGCCAGTTCGTGAAGAGGCACTGGTGTGGTGACCATGATGGGTGAAGACCCTGGCGTGGTGTCCATGACTGCTGGAGACTCTGGTGTGGCGGCCATGTTGTGAAGAGGCTCTGGGTTGTGGGAAGGGTAGTTCATTGTGGGAAAGCCAAAGAGACATGAGGAGTGCCCTCTAGTGGGAATCAAGGGCACTCCGGCTGGTGTATGTAACAATATTATGTGCTATTTTATTACATTTTAGGGCTTGTTTTAATTCTTTTAATGAGACCAATAAGACTGTAACTACAATTCTTTATTATACAAATGTGACCCGTTACGGCAACCAGGGACACAAGTCGGCAGCACAAGTTACGAGCAAAATGAGAATGAAGCGTTTTTTTTCAAAATTGGTGATTTTCGCTTTTTTGCCGAATCTGTTAGTTGAGATCATGAAGAAGCCTCTCCATGTTTGAGATAGCAGAATTGGTATATTTAAAAGCATACACTTTGAGTTTGAAATCGCCTTGTTTTTAGGAGATTCTAGCATGCAGCAGAGGCGTGTTTCTCTTTTGTTATTGTCCCGCCCTCTAAGGGAAGCGTGGCTCAGTGTTGCCAAGTCCGCTGTTTTTCATGTCCGCGGGTTGAAGCGACCCCAATTATGTGATATTTAGCCCCGGGAATGTGAATTTTAGTAGGCAACCATGCCAAAAAAACACATATTTTACCCCCATTTTTACCGGAGAAGCCCCCCTGAAACGTGATTGGGCTTGTTTTGGGCTAGTTTTGAGTAGCAATTGTGCAGGTTTTGTTGTGAAAACCTGGCAACCCTGGTGGCTGATACACGAGCAGCGAGCAACGAGCAGCTGATAAGAAGTGCAAACCTCCTAGATAACACAATGTCTGAAGCAGTAAAGAACCAACACGATCATCTTTCCCTTGTGCAGAAAGAGAGGGCTGAGTACAATGACATGACTGAAAATAAACATACATACAGGTCCTTGAAAGTGCTTGAATTTATATTGTGCAAGAAGTTTTCTGGAAGAAATTCCATATTATTCTCTCCGGTCCGATAATGTCGCCAACACTTCGTGGAGGTACTTTGTGTAGTACATTGCCATGATGTTCACGCGCGCACAAAACCACTACGGTACCTCAGCGTTTCACAGACACACCGTGAAATATTGCAAAAATAGACTGGTTACATGAGCCTAAGCTCTTTTCAATAAAATCCATGCAAAAGTTAATATCAGATCATTTTAGAATACAGTATAGGACGTAACAAATATTCTTCAGTTTTATGCAAAACAGAAATATGACAAATAGAATATCAGACCTCTGTCATATGGCCAAAAGTAAAGTCCTTGAAAGGTTCTTGAATTTGAAGTTAACCAAGCTGTGGCAACGCTGTATTAACAACTATCCAAACTGTTTTAGACATAAAAGAGCCTTTGTAGGCCTATGTTACCCTTAAATGTCAGAGAAAAGAACAGAATCAGAGATTTTTTTTTCTTATAGAAAATTGAACTTTGCATATTGTACTATAAAAACACATAATTATAGTTGATTTTAGTTTATCATAGTTGATCATGACCAGTGGCGTGCACAGACCTCCTCAGGGGCAGGGGCAGAAGGACCAAAAAGGGCACTAAAAAATATTAAAAAAAAATTATTACTTCAAATAACAGAATCAAATGTATTTTTTTTTACAGAATTTAAATGCATTTATTTATGACATATCACCTGTATTTAAAGCAGTACGCGTCTTTCTGTTGTGTTTTTAAATATTTTAATGACTTCCTCACGATTAATTGGAATATCTCGCTCGATGGAGAGCAGCAGTAGGTCAGAGAGCCTCTCTTCATTACAAAGACTTCGAAGACTGGATTTCACAAGCTTTAACTTTGAAAATGACCGTTCAACTGTAGAGGTGGAGACAGGTAATGTTGCATATATTTTAAGGAGTTGAGAAAGAGATGGGAAAACCGACTCAATCTCATTGTCTTTTAGGCACTTCAGCATTTCCTGCACATTGCTTTTGGGGAAGGAGTAGGATGCATGAAACACTTTAAGTTCTGCGAAGATCTTTTCTTCCTCAATCCCATAGAACTTAGTGACTGTTCTGACAAGTTCAACATCCCCAGGTTCTACTCCTTTTGAACATTTGGATGCTACTGTCAGACTGTGTAAGCCTTTGAGGATAATGCCAGTTGAACTATTATCCTTTCCTTTGAATCGTCTGACCATCTCTTGAGTAATGGTATCCAAAAAGTTGTAGTATACCCTTGCTCGGTAGAAATCCTCCAAATTCTCAGGGTGATAGTCTTCTCCTGTTGACTTGGAACTGTACTTATACCTTGCAGGTATTTTTCTGGGTCTTGTCTCACCAGGTATTTTGTCAGGAAAGTCAATTCCAGCAGCCTCAGCCTTCTCCTTTGCTTTTTCAAACACAATCTTGAATTCACTTTCTGTCCTCAGTTCCTGAAGCCTTTTTAGCACTCCTTCCACCACTGTGTATGACACTGCCAGATCCATATCTTTACGCTGAAGAGCAGCTGAAGCAACAGCAGTCTCCTGAAACACTGGGGTGGTCATCTCCAAACAGAGCATAAACTCAAAATTTATGCTGCGAAACAACATTAGAGCATCACCTGCAGCTGGATCAGGTGGATTGCTGTCTGACATTTTTTTCAACAGCTGCATAACTGCAGAAAGGACTTTCTGCAGTGCTTTTAAGGCATTCTCACGACAGGCCCAGCGTGTGTCAGTCAACCGTTTTAATTCCCAGGTTTTCTCTCCAGCATATAACAATTTTTGCATTTCTATGAATGCAGCATGGCGCTTGCTAGAAGAAGACAGGAAAGTGTTGAGCCTCTCTACCAAATTAAAAAAACGCACAAAATGGGGGCTTGATTTAGCGGTCTCCACAAGCACTAGGTTTAAACAGTGTGCATGGCAGTGCACATATAGTGCTTTTTCATTTTGGCTCTGAATTCTAGCTTGCAGCCCTTTGTAACTAGCACTCATGTTAGCTGCACCATCATAGCCTTGACCCCGGATATTTTCAGTATTCAATCCATTTTCTGAAAGAAGGGTCATTACCACTTCCTCTAAGTCTTTCCCACTTGTTGATTTTACATGACATACTTGGATGAAGCGCTCCTTTATTTCCATGTCATGGACAAACCGGACCACAAAGGATACTTGCTCTGAGTGTGACACATCAGTAGTTTCATCCAAAAGAATTGAAAATATCTTGGCCTCATTAATCTCTTTCAGAATTACATTCCTCACTTGTGTTCCAAGAGATCTTATTAGGTCATTTTGGGTCCTGTTGGATAAAAGTGTCACCTGTGGCTTCTTCTTTTGGGACTGAATCATCTGGATACACTCAATATGCATTCTGAGGACACTATCATATTCAGCTAGAAGGTGCACAAGCTCAAGGAAGTTTCCTCTGTTTGAACTGGTACTACTTTCATCATGGCCTCTAAATGCAAGTCCTTGCCTTGCCAAATATACTGTGATGTCTATCAACCGAAACAGGATTTCTCTGTTTTTCTGTCTTTCTTTTTCATTTTGTAACTCACATTCTGCAGCCTGAGCTTTAAAAGCTTCAACTAAAGACCCCTTTCTATAGTTGGCCCACCTCACCATACTGATCATATGGGCTTCAGTGGAAGCATGCTCATGCATCTTTTCAACAGCCTTCCTCCAGTTAACAACTCCAGCTGTTCTCCATGCTGTTCTGGCTTTAAACTTTTCTTCTGTCAAGAAGAGACGACAACTAAAGCAGTACATGGCATCTTTTTCCACTGAGTACTCCAGCCAGTTGTTACCAGCATACCACTGGCTCTGAAAAGACCGTCCTTGAGGATTTTTTTGAAAGCCAGATACTGGTTGACATGGCCCAAGAGAGCAGCAGAACTTTATGTAGTTGCTATTCACCTTAATTTGATGCTGATCAATGTGAGCTGGGTCTGTTGGAAACTGCAAGGCCATCAAGGATGGGTAAACTTCTGGTGCATCTGGTGCTCTAGCCTTTTCTTGAGTCATCTCGCCTTCAATATCTGCTTCTGCCGCTCCTTCCTCTGTTATCTCTCTATCCTTTTCTTGAATAATCTCTCCTTCAATATCTGCTTCTGCCGCTCCTTCCTCTGTTATCTCTCTATCCTTTTCTTGAGTCATCTCTCCTTCAATATCTGCTTCTGCAGCTTCTTCCTCTGTTATCTCTCTATCCTTTTCTTGAATAATCTCTCCTTCAATATCTGCTTCAGCTGCTCCTTCCTCTGTTCTCTCTCTATCCTTTTCTTGAGTCATCTCTCCTTGTACCTCCATTTTAATCTCTTCCTCCTCTTCACTTGACCTAACGTCTGCTTGTACTTCCTCACTCATCTCACTTTCTTCCTCATTGGCTCTAACCTCTTCTTCATCTTTCTCTCTTGTCTCAACTGCTTTCCCTTGAATCTCATCAATACTCTCCTTATCTGAACTGCAACTCTCTATGAAAAACAAATTACATTATTTTTATATTACAAGGATAGTTCGCCCCAAAATGAAGATTGTTTCTTTTGTGGAACATAAAATTAGTATATATATTGAACAAAAAAGGGGTCAATTTTGTTCCCCACTGGCTTTCAATATATGGTTAAAACCATTCTTAAAAATATTGCACAGAAGAAAGTCATACAAGTTTGGAACTGCATAGGGGTGATTACATTTTCAATTTGGGATAATTATTCCTTTAATAAACACTTGTTATTGTCCTTCCTTAAGTATTAACTATTTTACTGTAACACTCGTTTAATTGCTTATTAGTTTCAACAAAATGTAATTGAAACATTACCTGCATCTTTATTCTCTCTTTTCAGCCAACTTGTGAGAGGGATGCTTCCTTTGGCTGCATCAGAGAGTTCCTTGTTTTTTTTCTTTTTAATCCTTTCTTTCCTTGGCATTCTATGAAAAGACATTGATATAAATAGAATGCATAACACATCAAACAAAAACAGGGAAATTATGATAATATTACTAAATATATATATATATATAATTATTTACTTTTAGTTTGCTAAACAAAACCGTGAGAATCAAGCAGGTAATTATGAGAAATTCATGTTCAGTTTTGTTGATGTTGTAAACCTGTATCATAAGTATGAAAGTATTAGCCTTATAATATTATTAGTATTATAAGTATAAAGTATTTAGAAATAAGATTTCATTAGTTAACTACATTTGTTAACATGAACTAATAATAAACTGCCCTTCTACAGCATTTATTAATCTTAGTTTATATTAATTTCAGCATTTACTAATACATTATTAAAATCAAAAGTTGTATATGTTAATATTAGTTAATACATTGTGTCAAATAACATGAACAAACAATGAACAGCTGTATTGTTATAAAAAATATTGACAAAGATTAAAATATTAATATAACAAATGTATTGCTCATGATAAGTTCATGTTTGTTAATACATTAACTTTACAAATGAGACCTTCATGCATGTGTTACCATGATATCAAATATATAAATTCCATACAAATTTAGAGTTTGACATGGACTTTTTCATCTCACTAGATTTATTTCCCCAAGCTAAGATAAAAAAAAAATTGAATGACATTGTCAGTCTCAGAATGCTGCAGCTGAACTCAGGACGAGTTATGCTTTTATTATAATTAAGCATAACTTGCACGCTCCCGCAACCTTTACAGTAGCGTGGTGATAGGATAAGTTATGATTTTCTGTGTTAGCTTACCTGCTGATCGTGTGGTTCGAAAACTCGCGCGGCTAACTGGTGTGCTGTGCTGTGTTCAGTGCGTTGGCTACGTGCCGTGCATAGACCTGAAAAGGAAACTCCGCCTACCAATCCACCTCCGCCAAAAAAAATAAAACAAATAATACTTTTTGTAATATTGTTAGTGCCAAAATGGTATATAAGCGTATTATTATTTATTGAAATATTTATAATCATAGTAATAAATATTATTCAATATTACCAGGGAGGGGCACATTACATTTTGAGACAAAAGGGGCAGGGGCTTGAGCCCCCCCGGCCCCCCCCCCCTTGTGCACGCCACTGATCATGACGGTTATCACAGAATCCTGTTAAAAAGTCCCAATGCTACACAATGAATTCAATTCACCAAGTTTTATGTAGAAAACCAGCAAATAACAAATAAAAAGGTTTTATAAAAAGATAAAACTCACATATTTCAGCCTCTAAATCATTTTTAGTCAAAAAAGATAAATTACTGACATTTACAATGCACATTATCCTTTATTATTAATAGTATGCGGTCCGATTGTAACCATGCAGCTTTACAGGGGGTTTGGCTTATCTAAATCAGATGTAAATGAGCCCTATTGTCACTCCCAGCAGGTGAGAACAAACTCTTTAGAGGCAAATTTCTCCCTGTTTAGCTTTTTTGAGTGCCTACTTTCAAATGGCCACAACTTCTCCAAATATTATCACTGGACAGCTTGGAGACTACGCTTTCAGAATCTGTAAATAACTCAAAATGCCCCAGAACCGACTTGTGTCCCTACCTTCCGTAACTGGTCACAAATGTGTCAGTGTCATTAAAAGTGTCTACAACGTGTATAAAACTGATCTGAGATCAGGTAAAATCATATAGACACTGGTTCATGGGTTCACAGTGATTATTGTCCACTAGTGCTGAACCATTACATTGAAAAACGTTTCAAAACAGTTATGACTTAACGAAGCCCGGTCTTTTACTAAAATCATGAGTTTGGCAATTTGATACACGTCCTGAATCACTGGCCCTAAACAAATGATTCACAAAGGTTTCAAAGCTTCATGAAGCAGTGTTTCTCTCTGGCCCAGATGCGGAGGTGGAGGTAAAAACCGAGTCTGACATTGTGACGGAGGGAGATTGGATTTGCTTTATCTGCGGTTCATGCATTCCCTCCATGACTGTACCAACCTACATCTGGAGGAAAGATGGGCATCTGTATAGTCAGCGCTATGGGGACAACGCGCTTGATCTGGAGTCTGTCGGGCTGGAGGACAGTGGCCAATATTTCTGCACCTTAAGTGGCCATGAGGGACTCAACTCCATGGGCCCTATCTTGCACCCAGCGCAATTGACTTTGTACACCGACGCATGTGTCATTCCTATTTTGCACCCGCGCAAAGCGCGCTTTTCCCTCCACAGAAGCACGTCGCTAAACTAGTGAATGAACTTGCGCTCCCTGGGCGGTTCAGCGCAAAAAAGGAGGCGTGTTCCGGCGCAAACAATCCCTGGTGCTATTTTGCTGTTCCATTAAACAATTGCGCCACTGACCAGAAAAAACCTAGTCTAAAGTCAGTGGCGCGTTGCGCGTTGTTCATTATGCTATTTTAAGGGCGCATGCTTGACCATAATGTATAGCGTGCACAACGCGCATACACTTTGCTCATGTAATCTACACAGATGCAACAGTTATTTTTGCAAATCATAAATTGTTGCACTAAAAAAATATTAACACATGAGATGACGGAAATCATTGTGGTGTGCCACGAAGATGTGAAAAAATAGGCATAAATCTAGCTTACAAATGATTCAGGCTAATTGTAAAAATTAAGGATAAGACCTGTTTGCCCAATAGTGGCAAGACATATTTGTATATAAGGACATCTGACAAATTGGTTTGTCCGTCAAGAACCAGGAAAAAAAATCGACTGAAAAACTGAAAAACCTGAAAGACTGAAAAAAAAAGACTGTGAAATCACCTTTACCATAATGTACAACATTACAACTTCACTTCTCTGTCTTTCACTGCTCTTACAAGAACATCAGTCTCCTCGGTTGTGAACCGCTCCTGGTGTGCGCCTGGTAAATACACCATAATAATAGCAATCCATAATGGAACTTGCGCACCTGCTTTTAAAGGGAATGTTGGATGACGCTCGGATTGGTTTATTCACGTTACGCCCAAACCACACCTATGAATAATGAAGCTACTTCAGACCAACCCATTTTAGATTTGCGCCGGGCGCAAGAGCCATTTATCCCGCCGGGAAAATAGCAACAGCGCCGAGACCCGCCCACAAAGTTACTTGCGCTTCGCGCTTTGACAGTTGCGTTTCAGATCGTTAAAATAGGGCCCCATATCTGTTGACATCACTGTTAGACCCGGATGTAAGTGAGCTGAGAACTTTATTTTGAAACCCCTCACATGTTCCTTAGAAAATGTAAAAATGTCTTTAAAATTAGACGTCAATAAAAGTTGTTAGAAGTGTAGTAGTGGCTCAGGGACAATGTTGCATAAAAACTCATTGAACTACATCCCAAAGTGTCTACATCGCTTGAGTTTTGCTGCGTTTTCACACTTGTTTGTATTTTCAGATCCTCCAAAGAGCGTCTCAGTGTCTGTCAGTGCATCTGAAATAGTGGAGGCAGATTCAGTGACTCTGAGCTGCAATAGTGATGCAAAACCACTGGCAGAAATCAGCTGGATTAAAGGAGAAATGACTGTAGGATCTGGAGGAGTCTACATCATCTCAGACCTCAGCTCTGATGACAGTGGAGAATACAAGTGCAGATCCAGAAATAAATATGGAGAGAAAGACTCTGATGCTGTGAAGATGAATGTCATGTGTGAGTTAATAACTGTGAGTCAGTGAATCATCTGGTTATAGTGAGTTATCCAATAATGTTATTTTTGTCTCTTTCAGACGCACCAAGAGATGTTGTGGTGACCCTTAATTCATCTGGAGTAATAGTGGAGGGAGATTCAGTGACTCTGAGCTGCAGCAGTGACTCAAACCGTCCTGCTCTGAACTTCAGCTGGTTTAAGGAGGATCAAACCTCAGCTGTTGGATCTGGACAGAGTTTCAGCATCTCCAGCTTTAGCTCCAGTTCCAGTGGACGCTTCTACTGTGAGGCTCAGAATAAATACGGATCTCAGAGATCAGCGTCTGTGTCTCTGTCTGTTAAAGGTGAGAATCTCAGTTTTGTAGGTCAGTGTCTGTATGTAGTGAGTGAAAGCGCTGGTCTCAGAAGAGTTTCTCTCTCTTTCTCTCGTCTGCACAGCTGAAGAAAGCGTCTGGTCTTCAGTTATAGTGGGAATCAGTGCAGCCGCTGTCATGACTGTGATACTGATGCTCGTCGTCTGGCTGTTGATCAGAAGGTGAGAGAGACTCTGTGTCTGGACCGTCATGAAGACTCAGAGTCGGTTTGTGTTCATGTTCATTTCTTCTTCTCTCACAGGAAACGAGCGACTCCATCAGAAGAGCAAAACCCCAGAGGATCACGACGCCATAAAACAGTGTGGCAATCTTCTCATGCTTCTTCTCATGTGTGTCCTGTCAGTTATAAAGGGAGAATTAACTCTCTCATCATTGTGTGTCGTCAGGTCGAGTCTCCTGCAGACACCTACATGACCCTTGACACCAAGTCCAGATGTGCTGAATACGACACACTGGATGTGAGTTACTCTGCTGTTGTTGTGAAGGTGTAACATGAGATCTTATTTGTGATGCACATGTTCATTTCTTCTCTAGAATATGAAGAGATCCTGTGACACAGACGGTCCTGAAGATCAGGATTCTACATATAACATGGACAATTGAAGTCGTCATATCATGTCTTTTTTATGATTTACTTTCCCCCGTGAGATGCACTTATAACATTAGTAAGATTTCCACCCTCTCTCTGACAGTGGATATTTCCTTCTGTGCCTTTAAGAAATGCCACTTGGAATCTCTGTGACGTAACTAAGTTCAGAATGAGCCGATGTTAAAGATCAGTTTTAATCTGTTGTGCAGTGTATGATGGTCACATTTCTTTCTTTAATGATATAACAAAATTCTGATTCCCTCTCTATGATTATGTGTGTGCAGTTACACGTAGCTTCCTCTAGGTGATGTGTCAGGCCGGTGAGGCTGTACAGGTGTGTGTGTGTGTGTGTGTGTGTGTGTGTGTGTGTGTGTGTGTGTGTGTGTGTGTGTGGAGTGTTGACGCTGTCCAAGGTTCTGATCATTCACTCATCAACTGTTGTCAAACTGATTCTGTTACAAAATAAAAGAGAGGGGCACAAACATGTAGAACTCAAGATCTCAAGAAAGGGATAGTTCACCCAAAAATGAAAATGACCCCATGATTTACTCACCCTCACGCCATCCGAAGTGACTTTCTTCTTTCAGACGAACAATATCCTGGCTCTTCCAAGCTTTATAATGGCAGTGAATAGACCCCTTCATGGTTTACGTCACAGGAAAATTCGCTGTTCGCATTGCTCATGTCGGGGTCAGAAAGTTCATTCCTCCTCATTGACTTGTGTGTTAACCAGAGAATTTCTCGTTGAGAAAAAAATGCCTACTTGCGTCGTGAACTGTGAAAATCGCACCAGTTGTGGAGTCAAGTTTTTCAGGATTCCTGCAGGATCTCATCCGTTAAAATAATAGACGACATCTGTGGCTGCAAGCTATTGAACGGGCTGGTGTGTGTTAATGATGTCACACAGGTGGTGGAGTAATGACTGCTTTTAATGAATGAGTTTGAGATCGAATTCATGCTAGATTTTTTGCTATAAATTATGGACATGGTATCTGAGGAGTAATTCTCTTTTTTCTCCGTTATTTTGTTTTATTTCGAGATTCAATCATAAGCTTGTTCTTACTAGGGCACGTAGGCTATGTACATGTGCACTGTTCAAAAAAGGTGTTTTAAATCTCTTGACAAACCAAATGACATATGTATGTATTTGAAATAAAATATATGATCGTACTGAATGTCAGCTTGCTTATTTTGCTCAAGATAAGGATTTATTAAGTCCACTTGTCATGCAAACAAGAAACTATGCTTCTAACCACAGGTCGAGAGCTGTTGTTCTTTGCGAATATTCGTTCTATGGTTTCGGGAAACACCCAATGTTGATAAAGACGGAACTTGCGACCATAAGTTCCCTGGGCAACTTGATAACACAGATCTATTAAAAGCAGAGTTATTGGAGTTGAGTTGGTGAAGAGATGCCGGAAGTATTGTTCAGGTATCCTCCAGTTGTGATTGACAGAATAAGACTAACAAGCTCTTTTCGTTCAGAACTTAATGTGGCATTATCAGACGTTACACCTTCTGTGAGTCTTCTCAGTTCATCATTATATCCATTATCATCCTGGACTCAATATAGCTAAACATATTCACAATTGATTTTTTGGCCGTTTGACTGGATTTATGTGGCATATCTAGAATGATTTGTTATATGAGGGCGTTAAGATTAATATTTACTGAAGACGATCAACAGAAACTGTTATTCACGAAAATGTGTTGCATGGACACTTGTACGAACGTGGCAATAAAAACGGAAAGAAAAAGAGGAAGGAGCACAGAAGTGTTATCTTCTTTAGTGGGTGTCACATCCTTAGTTTCAGGAGTATTTCAGTGTCCTCTCATTTAGAGGAATCTATTGTGTGTTGTCAGTATTTGAATGAATGCATCGGGACATGTTTTTGTGTTTTTCTTTGAACTTGACACACGTCTTAAAAACAGTGGTGTTCATCTGTCCATCTAGCGTGTGTTTTTGTAGAATTTACACTAGTGTCATGTGACTGGAGGAGGAGCATTTTACATCCAGACTGAGGAAATGATGAGAGAGGAAGTCAAGCAAACTTTGAAATAAAGTTCTCACGGTCAAGCTCTCTCAGCTCTTTTGTTTTCTCCTGCAGGTTACAGTAAAGTCAGGTAGGACAGTTCTCTAAATGTGTCTAATGGATTCATCCAGAGTTTCAGTGCAGACTGACAGATTGACTTCTTGCTGCCTGATCAATATCTGTCTGAAACCATGCAAAAACCCTTATCCCTCTATGGTACGCAATATGATATCAATGAGGAAAAAATTATTTGTGGTGTTTTTCCTGCTTAAAATTGGATACTATGACAATATCAATAACATTTTTCCAAAAATTGTTGTTTATTTATTTTTTAAAAGTTTGTTGCTTCAAGGCAACATTGTACCACAATGGACAAATTGATACATTTGACATTTTCATGTAAAAAAAAAGAAATATAATTATTGAAAACATCCATTTCTTTAACCAGACACTTGAACAAACACATTTATCCAGTTTTTAATGTAATACAAATTTCATATTTAATAAAAAGTAACATTTGAAATTCCGCTGTTGCTCTCAGGCAACATTGTACCATCGTGGAACACAAGTATTACCAAACCATCATATCAAGTTTTCATATCAAGCTATCATATCCATATTCATCCTCATCTCCATCTTCACTCTCTCCCTGCTGGATTGTCACTATGACCCTCATCTTCCTCATCAAAGTACAACACCTCACCCTCATCAACTGCAGTTGTGTTTTATACCTTTTTTTGTGCAATAGTAAATGTGCAGATCATAATATGTGCAATTACAGTATGTAAATTACTATTCTTATAAGTGCATTACAAAATCATGCAAAAATGCTAATATATTTAGAGAATTCTAGCTCTTTTCCTTACAAATATAATATATTTGTATCCACCCTAGTATGTCTGGTATGGCCTTATGCGATTCCATTATGGTACAATGTTGCCTTGAGGCAACACACAGTTTTTTGCTATTTACTCTAAAACATTTGATGATAAATAATGTAAAGTTCTTGAAAAAACTTCTTTACTTACTAGTGAAGGTGACTCATATTTTTTGTGGGTGATTAACTGGACACAAATTTGTGAAAAATGCACTTTTCATTGGAGAAAATATGGAGCCATGTGACCTGTGCACATGTGCTGAAACAGGACACAAAATGGACCCCTGTGGGTCATGTGACAATTTTTTTGCACTTTCATTGATTAGTATTTGAGTTCTTCTTCCCTGAGACAGGTTTGACCAATAAATTGGTGTGTCATTTGATTAAAAATAAACTAAAATAGACTATGTTGCCTGGAGGCAACACCGTACCATAGAGGGTTATATGTCTTATGTGTGATTTTAATCATCTGCTTAATGTCTTCCAGAATGTTTGGTCTTTTCTCTCTGATTTCTCTGCTCGTGATTCCTGGTGAGTTTGAAGCAAACCCTTATTTTAAGTTATTGCACTGGAGGTTAGACGGTTAAACAACATGTAAAATGTCCACAATGCCCAACCTATATGTTGCTGTTGCTTTATTTTGTATTTGGATGTTTACAATAAATGTAAAGTAAAACTGAAGCTGTACTCTATTAAAGCACATCTTACTTCTGAAGTGCTTTTGTCATTTAAAGAAAAACATTGAAATAAAACCACAAATACACTGCATGGTTTAAGAGATGAATATGCATTTTAAAATCAGTGTTTGGCTGTTTTATATTTTCCAGGGATTTGCAGTCAGGAATGGAAGGTTCAGTACTCGAGTATGAGTAAATGTGTCCTAAAGGGTTCAACAGCATCTTTATCAGGCATTTATAAACACCCAGATCATCTCACTGTGACTAAGACAATTTGGACCGTAAACCCAGTTAAAGACAAAAAAAACATCAATCTGTTGAATTATCCAGATTACAGAGGCAGAGTTCAGACCTTCCAGAGCGATCAAACGTCCTTTCTCAGACTCAGTAATGTGAGCCGTGAGGATGAAGGAATGTACTGCCTCAGAATCCTGACAAATGTAGAAAGGCAAAAATATCTGGGTTTTCCTGGGATTGAGCTCAATGTCACAGGTACAGTCAAACTAATATTGCTCTGACAGATTTGACTCTGTTCTTTCATATAAATCAGTTTTGTCTGTGATTTCAGAGCTCAGAGTGGAGATTCCTGAAGAGGTCGTTGAGGAACATTCGCCTGTTTTAGTTTGTAGCACCACCTGTGACCTCTCGGAAAAAACATACCTCTGGTATAAAAACGGCAGGCCTTTATCAGAACCGCTCGACAGGAATGAGCTGTTGCTGCAGTCGGTCAGCAGTGACGATACGGGAAACTACAGCTGTGCAGTGAGACATCTGGAACATCTGTCGTCTCCTGCCGTCACTCTCAGTGTCAGATGTACGTCACACACTTTCACCTGTTCATCTAAATTCAATCCTGACTAATCAAATGATCGACTGAGTAATTTGAGTCTTTTCTTCAGATCCTCCAAAGAGCGTGTCAGTGTCGGTCAGTCGGTCTGTAATAGTGGAGGGAGATTCAGTGACTCTGAGCTGCAGCAGTGACTCAAACCCTCCTGCTCTGAACTTCAGCTGGTTTAAGGAGGATCAAACCTCAGCTGTTGGATCTGGACAGAGTTTCAGCATCTCCAGCTTTAACTCCAGTTCCAGTGGACGCTTCTACTGTGAGGCTCAGAATAAATACGGATCTCAGAGATCAGCGTCTGTGTCTCTGTCTGTTAAAGGTGAGAATCTCCTGGTTTTGTAGGTCAGTGTCTGTATGTAGTGAGTGAAAGCGCTGGTCTCAGAAGAGTTTCTCTCTCTTTCTCTCATCTGCACAGCTGAAGAAAGCGTCTGGTCTTCAGTCACAGTTATAGTGGGAATCAGTGCAGCCGCTGTCATGACTGTGATACTGATGCTCGTCGTCTGGCTGTTGATCAGAAGGTGAGAGAGACTCTGTGTCTGGACCGTCATGAAGACTCAGAGTCTGTTTGTGTTCATGTTCATTTCTTCTTCTCTCACAGGAAACGAGTGACTCCATCAGAGCAAAACCCCAGAGGAAACCCACAAGTGGCAACAGTGTGGCAATCTTCTCATGCTTCTTCTCATGTGTGTCCTGTCAGTTATAAAGGGAGAATTAACTCTCTCATCATTGTGTGTCGTCAGGTCGAGTCTCCTGAGGACGCCTACATGACCCTTGACCCCAAGTCCAGATGTGCTGAATACGACACACTGGATGTGAGTTATTCTGCTGTTGTTGTGAAGGTGTAACATGAGATCTTATTTGTGATGCATATGTTCACTTCTTCTCTAGAATATGAAGAGATCCTGTGACACAGACGACCCTGAAGATCAGGACGCCATTTATTATAACATGGACAAATGATTAATCCAAGTGGTCATATCATGTATTTTTTAATTAATATTTTTTTGTTCCCCTTTAGATTAACTTATAAAAGTCATTAGTAAGATTTCCACACTCTCTCCGACTTAACGGTTGATGTTTGTTTCTTTATTCATGGTAGTGAAGATTATTTGTTCTTCTTACTTTATCAACCTTAGTAAAGTCCGTTTACTGTTACTATGATTAAAGGTGCAGTGTGTGCTTTTTAGCGGCATCTAGTGGTGAGATTGTGAATTGCACCCCCCAACGCTCAACACCTCTCTTTTGGAGCACATAGAGAAGCTACAGTGGCCGACACAGTATCTGACACTATATGTCATCGGAGAGAGCAGAGAGCGACTAGCACTCTGTAGAGCAGTTTGTCCGTTTAGAGCTACTGTAGAAACGTGGCGGCGCAAAATGGCGATTTCACTGAGGAGACCTGCCGTGTATGTAGATAGAAATGCCTCTTTCTAAGGTAATAAAAACATAACAGTATATTAAGTAAGTTCTTTATACTCCACTGAAAATATAGTTATGTATATTATATTGCATTTCTGTCAAAAGATCCACATGAATACTACACAACGATCCTTTAAAGGGATAGTTCACCCCAAAAAAATATAATTATGTCATAATTTAGTCACGTTCAAGTTGTTCCAAACCTGTATGAATTTCTTTGTTCTGCTGAACACAAAGGAAGATATTTGGAAGAATGTTTATAACTAAGCAGATCTCGGCAGCCATTGACTACCATAGTGGGGAAAAATTACTATGGTAGTCAATGGCTGCCGAGAACTGCTTGGTTACAAACATTCTTCCAAATATCTTCCTTTGTGTTCAGCAGAACAAAATAAATGTATACAGGTTTGGAACAACTTGAACGTGACTAAATGATGACATAATTTTCATTTTTGGGTGAACTGTCCCTTTATCCTCCTACTTTTAACATCTGAAGTGTTCATTGCTTTATTTGTAGAGTTACGCTTTTAATTTTTTTGGATGTTGGTATATGCTAAATGATTTGTATTAAAATGTAGTCTTTTGACTTTTGATTAATGTCTTTTATTCCTTTTTATGAATCTTATTAATATATTTTTTAGGAATTCTAGTCATTGATAGCTATGTATTCATTTAATCATCATTCATTTTTATATTCCTTATGTTGCATTATTATTCTTTTACATGTTGATGTCTTTAATCATTTATATATTTTCTACGATGCTCTGATAGGTTTGATTATTTCCAAATGTAAGACCTTTGGTGTCTCTTCTGGGCTATAAGATCGAGTGGGTGTATTTACCATCATAATCTATGTACGTGATGATGTATTTATGTCCTTTGCCATTCCATCATGAACTACATTTCCCATAAACCTTTGCCAGGACTCATTATCTGATTACATCCACTTGTGTGTCATTAGGTTGTTTATCTCTTTGTATATAAACTAGTGGTGGGCCGTTATCTGCGTTAATATGCTGCGTTAACGTGAGACTTTTATCGGCAATAAAAAAAATATTGCCGTTAATCTATACTCAAAGTTGGTTTGGGAGCTGGGTCTATACTACGCAAGCAATGATGACTTTCACCTTGAAATTTTAGCACGGATGTACACCTAGCCGAATTGCACTGTAGGGGGCGAGAGAACGAGTCTTTGAACCTGTGTGTATGCCTACTAGTGTTGTCAAAAATATCCATATTTCGCTATGTATCGATACTGAAATATCTGAAATGATACAATACTCATTTTCTATAGTATCGATACCAGCTGCGCTCTCCTCTCCTCTCGACCGACGGCGAGTTGACACACCCGCCTCCTCTCATTCAGTCCGTTTAAACCTCTGAACATTGCGAACGGGTGTTCTGCAGGACTTTTGTTAGTATTGCTGTGACCGGGCTGAATTTCATGCAGGGTTGCACATAACGCTAATTCTACTAATTCCCGCAGATTCCGCGCTCGCATCTGAAGCGCACACACACATACCGTAATAAAGCAGCCTCTTACATACAAGTGCAAAAATGAGCTCCTTTTTCCAGCTTATTAATGGTCAAATACACTCAAAAATGTCTCAATGCCCATCTTGGTGAGTTTTAACATAAACACAGTCGTAACCAGCTCACAGGAACAGTGGGATCCATGCATGCGTCGGGTCTTAAAGGGACAGAAGTTATTTATTAATCAAACTACAAAAAGACAAACGATCACTTACGAGCACACATATTCTGAATGCTGTAAGATTACAAATGTATACATTGTTATATCTAGGTTCCAATGTAATAGAATATAACTGAAAACATTATCTATATTTGTGTTTACATTTTGAAGTAAACTTGAGGAAATTCTAAGGAGATTACGTCAGGCCATGTAAGTGTTTGAGACATTAAGTATTTTGTCTTTATGCACTTCCTGACTATTTACCATGACAAGTTTAGAGCAATACTGCCTGAGTGATTGGATTAGCATCTATGCATTTGAATGACACTGTTATGCTGATTGAATTAGGACAGGTCACATCATTATGTCTAAGGTGTGTCCTTTACCTACACAACATATGCATTCCTTTGTTTGAATGTCTCCTCCCCTGCTGTATAATCCCTCCCCCTGAAATGTAGATAAATTGCATTATTTTGTACTGTTAAATTAGACTTTTTTCGGACGACCTGCAGCACAGAGAGTTCTCATTAAAAGAATAACGTCTGTTTGATCCCGAAGTCTCCTGGTCTTCATCTTCTGAGTTTCCTACACTTTAGAAGATAAAAGTTCACAACAATGCCTTCGGCAGAATTCAAATGAGCCATTTTAATCTAGATTTATCTAGATACATTTTGGAATTAATCTAGATAAAAAAAAAAAATCTATGCCCACCACTAATATAAACCCTTGCTGCATCCCAATTCGCCTACTTATACTACGCCCTAAAAGTATGTACTCTTTTTGTGAAGAAAACGTACATACTTTTGAGTGTGTAGCAGAAAAGTATGCAAGCTTTGGGACATACTACTTCGTCATCTGTAAATGACTCTGTTGCTTAGTTACGTGCATCCCTTCACCGTTTAAACTGCCCTGTCATTCATCGTCACAGTTAAAATCCTCCACATTCAATATAATTTCCTACCGTATCGGAGAGAAATGTAGTCGCACGTTGATCTGCCATTCGTGGGTCTTTAAAGCAGAGACTCCCCTCATGTGTTTGCAATTTTAATATAATGATGCATTTAAAAGTGAATGGCCAAACGTATCATTACAAAAGTTCTCAATGCTGCTGCAGGTGAAATATAATGTGGATAATATTGAATAAATATCTTTTCGTCAGGTTAAATACTGATAATTGCTCACTAAAACCCCTTTATCTAACCCTCTCCGTCGAACTCGCATAACCGTCATGTTTGTAGTTTTTTTTAACACTTTTTATCCATGTTTGGGCAATATCAGCCGTTAGAGTGCGCATCGATCTGCACTTCGAATTCTGACCGTAAAAAGTAGACCATCCGGGAACTTTTGGAATACTCTTTTCAACATACTACGATTTGGGACATACTAATTCTTTTTTTCGAATACTATTTAGTATGGATAGTATGCGAATTGGGACGCAGCGCCTGTGTTTTCTTGCACTTTTTGTGATGTCTTGTATGTGTTACACTGCATTTGTGAGTATTATTTCTGGTTTTCCATGTCATGGTTTTGATCTTCTGCTTGTCTTTCTGGTTTGCCTGTGTCTTGTACTCTGTCATTATCTGGATTGCCCTGTGGTTTTGACCCTATGCTTGATTCCCCTTAATAAAGCTGTGTTTGGATCTCCAACCCAAGTCTCTGAGCAGTTACATAACAGAAGACTTCGTCATTTACAGATCCAGCAGCTGAGTGAAATCCAGATAATCATGGACCCGGTCGATCTGATATTGTGTCTTTGTCAGAAGAACCTATTGATTGAGGATTATGTATGTATTACAAGCACGCCAGGCTCCACCCACTCCCAAGCACCACGCATGGCATCTCCCGAGTACTGATCACTCACACCTGCAGCTCATCATCACCTCATTACTGCCTGCACTTAAGCCCCACACTCTCACACTATCACTGTCCGGTCTCGTTTGCACAACGCTATTCTGTTTGCTTACCTCAAGGACTCTCCTGTGCTACTTCCTCGTCTCCAGTGTGTCGCCTAGTCTCCTGTCTCCTGTCTCCTGTCTCCTGTCTCCTGTCTCCTGTCTCCTGTCTCCTGTCTCCTGTCTCCTGTCTCCATCATCTCCATCATCTCCATCATCTCCATCATCTCCATCATCTCCATCATCTCCATCGTCTCCCTGGCTCCTGTGTCCCGTCCTCCTGGTTCACCTATGAAAGACATTGAGTATTATCTTCCAGTTATCTGCATTACCCTGCCATTCATCACTCTAACTGCTCACCTGATCCACTCTGCACTCTGGATACTCACTAAACTGTTTATATTCCATTCACCTGTTCTCCAATAGAGTGCCAGCATGAGTGCCCCAGATCCATTTCAGGAGTTGGTCGACACTCTCCGTCAAACTTTCACCACCACTCCTCCTGCACCTTCACCATCATCAGCGAGCACTTCCGACACAGACACCGTCTCTCCTTCACCACGGGTGAATGCTAGTCCCATGGCAAAACTGGTGCCCTTATCTGGCTCGGCAGAGGATTGCAACGGATTCCTTCTCCAATGCTCGCTGGTCCTGAAGATGCAACCACACCTGTACCCCACCGAGCGTTCCAAAGTGGCCTTCATCATCTCCCAACTGTCTGATAAAGCCCTTCGGTGAGCAGAACCATTATGGTCTCAGAATAATCCGCTTACGTCTTGAATGGTTTATTCAACTCTCCATCAGCTTTGCCACTCGTAAGCAGTCGTGTGTGGAAGAACACTGGGGCCAGCCGCTATGCATTCCATCCCTCTGCTGACCAGAGCCTGTCAGCCCTCCAGAACCAGCCACGAACCCATGCAGCTTGAGAACACCCATCTGTCTATGGCTGAGCGGCGGAGACGGCTGACCCAGAACCTATGCCTCTACTGTGGAACACCCAGGCATTACATCACTGAATGCCCAGTCCGCCCTCCTCGTCCATTGGTGAGCGCAATCATCCCGTCTCTTAGTAAAATGAAGCCACTCACGACCACTGTAATCCTTACTGCTGCCAGTGTGTCTCTTACAGTTGTCGCTCTCCTTGACTCTGGGTCAGACTGTAACTTTATCTTGGGCTCCCTCTGCTGCCAGCTCAAGCTCAGGACGACAGCCACTCCGTCCGTCTACCAAATCCACTCGATAACTGGGAGACCTCTCAGCCACCGACAAGTGCGTACATCTGTGGGTCCTCTACTGCTCAGAGTGGGTCTTCTCCATGAGGAACAAAAACATATGCTGGTTCTGGAGGAATCCACTGCTGACATTGTCCTAGGGCGCCCGTGGTTGGAGCAGCACAATCCCGTCATCTCCTGGAGGACAGGAGAAATCCTGAAGTGGGGCGACGGCTTTCTCCCGGGCTGTTTCTCTGCACTTCCTGTCCCAGTCTCTCCACGTCCTGAGAACCTGTCCGTCTGCTCCACGTCGATCGAGAGTCTGATAGAGAAACGCTCTGTGGACATCTCAGTCTGTTACGCTCCCTTCAGCGTCGTCTTCTGTCCCACACACGCCTCCAAGCTGCCTCCACACCGGCCATGGGACTGTGCTAACGATCTGCTGCCAGGTGAGCCAGTGCCCCGTAGGAAGATTTACCCACCGTCACGTCCGGAGGAGAAGGCCATGGTGGATTACATCAAGGAGGCGCTCGACCAAGGTTACATCCGTCCGTCTATTTCGCCTGCTGCTTCCAGTTTTTTCTTTGTGGCCAAGAAGGACGGAGGCTTGCAGCCCTGCATTGACTATCAAGCACGCAACAACATTACAGTCAAGTTCCGCTATACTCTTCCTCTCGTCCCTGCAGCGCTGGAACATCTCCGTGGTGCCACTGTGTTCACGAAGTTGGACCTCCGCAGCGCGTACAACCTCATCCGGATACGTGAGGGGGACGAATGGAAGACCGCCTTCGTGACACCCACAGGCCACTATGAGTATCTTGTAATGCCATATGGATTGGCCTCCGTATTCAAGGATTTCATCCATGAGATGCTCCTGGAGTTCCTCCACAAGTTCGTCCTGGTCTATATTGATGACATCTTGATCTACTCCTGGAGCCTGGCCGACCATCGCCGTCATGTTGCGGAGGTACTCCAACGCCTGAGGAGCTTCCATCTCTTTCTGAAAGCCGAAAAGTGCTTGTTCCACCAGCCTTCAGTGCAGTTTCTCGGATACGTCATCGATCACAGTGGCATCCGGATGGACGAGAGGAAGGTGGAAGCCATCCGCTCCTGGCCCACTCCCACAAACATCAAGCAACTCCAACGGTTCCTAGGTTTCGCCAACTTTTAACGGCGCTTCATCCAGAATTACAGCTCAATCGCCAGTCCACTCACTCACCTTCTTTGTAACCAGTCGAAGTCTCTGTCCTGGTCACCAGCAGCCCCAAAAGGGCTGCCCACCGGGCTTGCAGTACGTCACCCACACTCGTAGCAACCCACTCATTCACTCCACTCACTCATCTCTGGGCACTGGCCACCCTGGGGTCAATGAAACCCTCTCGCTGCTAAAACAGCACTTCTGGTGGCCACGCATGGTATCCGACGTCAGAAGGTATGTGCAGGGATGCAAGGAATGCGCAGTGTCCAAAAGCCCCCGCCATCTTCCCTCCGGCAAGCTCCATCCTCTGCCCGTTCCTAATCGACCCTGGTCACACCTAGGAGTGGACTATATCACGGATCTTCCCGTCTCTGAGAACCATACATGCGTCCTGGTAGTGGTTGATTGATTCTCAAAGTCCTGCCGTCTTATCCCCTTGAGAGGGTTGCCCACCGTCATGGAGACCGCAGAGCTCGTGTTTAACCACGTCTTCCGATATTTCGGCATTCCTGAAGACATTGTCTCAGATCGAGGTCCCCAGTTCATCTCTAGAGTCTGGAAAGCTTTCCATCAGCTCCTAGGTGTGACCGTAAACCTCTCATCCGGATACCACCCCCAGTCGATCGGGCAGCCGGAGAGGAAGATCCAGGAGATCAGCCGCTTCCTCCGTACTTTCTGTCATGGCCACCAGAACTCCTGGAACCAGTTCCTTGGGTGGGCAGAGTACGCACAACTCCCTGCGTCAACAATCCACTGGTCTTACTCCATTTCAGTGCGTACTCTGCTACCAACCTCCCCTGTTCCCGTGGTCTGGAGAGCCTTCTGACGTCCTGGCAGTCGACTACTGGTTCCGGGAGAGTGAGAGGGTCTGGGACTCAGCTGCAGCACACTCTTTGCCGACGTAGGATGACAGCTAACCTCCGGCGTTCTGAAGCTCCACCCTTTCAAGTTAGGCAGGAGGTCTGGCTGTCCACTCGGGACATCCGCCTACGTCTGCCATGCAAGAAGCTGAGTCCCAGGTTTATTGGCCCGTTTCCCATCATCCAGCAGATCAACCCGGTCACCTACAAGCTCCAATTACCACCTCACTATTGGATTCATCCCACTTTCCATGTCTCCCTACTCAAACCTCACCACTCCTCTGTTTCTGTTTCCCCAGAGCCTGGCGCAACCCTGGAACCCCCCCCCCCCCCTTCCACTCATCGTGGAGAACGGCTCTGTTACAAGCATGCCAGGCTCCACTCACTCCCAAGCACCACGCACGGCATCTCCCGAGTACTGATTACTCACACCTGCAGCTCATCATCACTTCATCACTGCCTGCACTTAAGCCCCATGCTCTCAAACTATCACTGTCCGGTCTCGTTTGCACAACACTTTCCTGTTTGCTTACCTCAAGGACTCTCCCGTGCTACTTACCTGCTTCCTTGTCTCCAGCGTGTCTTCGTCTCATGTCTCCATCCTCTCCCTGCCTCCTGTGTCCCATCCTCCTGGTTCTCCTACGAAAGACATTGAGTATTATCTTCCAGTTATTTGCATTGCCCTGCCATTCATCACTCTGACTGCTCACCTGATCCTCTCTGTACTCTGGACACTCAATAAACTGTTTATATTCCATTCATCTGTTCTCCATCTCTCTGTATTATAACAGTATGTCAGTTTTGTGAGCTGTTCCTAGTCTGACGATCTCAAGTCCAATGCTCACAGCACTTCCGCCTCTGGTAATCCCAAGTCCAGAGTCCTTAGTTGTCATGTCATGGGCACCACGCCAGAGCCTCTTCACGACATGGGCACCATGCAGGAGCCTCTTCACGACATGGCCACCACGCCAAAGCCTCGTCATGACATGGCCACCACGCCAGAGCCTCTTCATGACATGGCCACCACGCCAAAGCCTCGTCATGACATGGCCACCACGCCAGAGCCTCTTCATGACATGGCCACCACGCCAGAGTCTCCAGTCATCATGGATGCCACACCAGAATCTTTAGCCATCATGGATGTTTCACCTGAATCTAGTCCCTAGCCTAGGAGTGACTGAGACTGGCTTCCATTTTGGCGGACACACCGCTGATGTCTGTGCGAGCAGATGGCATCTCTGTGGTGGTATCAAGTCAGGGGGTCTCAGAGGTTAGGTCAGTTGTACTCCCTGTTATGGCGATGGCCATTCTGTGTGTCTGGGCCACATACGCTTGTCCAGTTTCTCAAGAGGCGGCAACCTTTGCCCACAAGCTTCCTGTCTGTCCTGATGGGACCACGGATGTCGCCTATGAACTCTGTCTGTCCTGTCCTGAGGTTATAATATAATAAGGGTTTGTTTTTAAAAAACATCTATCATGTGTTATGTGTATGCTCACGTGATATAAGTTTTGCACTTTAGAACTTCCGTTAAAGGGTACATGACACACAGTTTCTGCTAATCTCATGTCAATCTTGAGTATAGAGCAACCTTCAAATCTCAGAAGAGTCTTTAGTTTTGTCATATTTATAAAAGACAGATACGCTGTACAGATTCTTTCCAAAAACAGCTGAGCTTGTGGAGGCGTGCAGTGTCCATATTTTACTACAGTCTATAGTCAGGTCAGTGAGTGCTGTAGAGGTGCAGAGTGACCATCTGATTATAAACTTGTGAGAGTTCTGTTATGAAATAAAGGGAAGAAGCACAAAACATGTCGAACGTGAGCCTTTATGGTTCACTCTTTGATTCATTTAGGGCAGACTTTTTTACTTTATAAAAAGTAGCTATTTCATGAAAGAGATAAAAACAGAGGGCCCTATCTTGCACCCAGCGCAATTGACTTTGTACACCGACGCATGTGTCATTCCTATTTTGCACCCGCGCAAAGCGCGCTTTTCCCTCCACAGAAGCACGTCGCTAAACTAGTGAATGAACTTGCGCTACCTGGGCGGTTGAGCGCAAAAAAGGAGGCGTGTTCCGGCGCAAACAATCCCTGGTGCTATTTTGCTGTTCCATTAAACAATTGCGCCACTGACCAGAAAAAACCTAGTCTAAAGTCAGTGGCGCGTTGCGCGTTGTTCATTATGCTATTTTAAGGGCGCATGCTTGACCATAATGTATAGCGTGCACAACGCGCATACACTTTGCTCATGTAATCTACACAGATGCAACAGTTATTTTTGCAAATCATAAATTGTTACACTAAAAAAATATTAACACATGAGATGACGGAAATCATTGGTGTGCCACGAAGATGTGAAAAAATAGGCATAAATCTAGCTTACAAATGATTCAGGCTAATTGTAATAATTAAGGATAAGACCTGTTTGCCCAATAGTGGCAAGACATATATGTATATAAGGACATCTGACAAATTGGTTTGTCCGTCAAGAACCAGGAAAAAAAATCGACTGAAAAACTGAAAAAACTGAAAGACTGAAAAAAAAAAGACTGTGAAATCACCTTTACCATAATGTAGGCCCTACAACATTACAACTTCACTTCTCTGCCTTTCACTGCTCTTACAAGCACATCTCCTCGGCTGTGAACCGCTCCTGGCGTGCGCCTGGTAAATACGCCATAATAATAGCAATCCATAATGGAACTTGCGCACCTGCTTTTAAAGGGAATGTTGGATGACGCTCGGATTGGTTTATTCACGTTACGCCCAAACCACACCTATGAATAATGAAGCTACTTCAGACCAACCCATTTTAGATTTGCGCCGGGCGCAAGAGCCATTTATCCCGCCGGGAAAATAGCAACAGCGCCGAGACCCGCCCACAAAGTTACTTGCGCTTCACGCTTTGACACTAGCGTTTCAGATCGTTAAAATAGGGCCCAGAGTTGGAGTTTGTGTTGAATTGATGCTGGACGGCAGTGATGTACGTTTGTGTCATCGAGTTGATTATCGATTGCATCATGTGTTCATTTGCTCTGTTTTCCCGCTCCTCATCATTAGTTCATTTAGGTCAGCTGTGTTTAATTAATTACCCTCATCCTTGTTGGCTATTTAAATTCCTCCCGTGCACTCAGTCGCTGTCTGATTACGTTACGGTGTGTTTTCCATACCTGTCTTCCTGTCTGATTTATGATTAAACGTGGAGTATTTTGAGAGATTCTTCTGTCTTCGTCTTTCTACCTGAACACCAGTGTTATAAAGGAAATATTTGCACAAAACGAACGTGCAAAGGGACAGTAAATTGTGAAATGTACAAATTTCTCCATAATTGATTTTTGTGTGTTGATGAATATTTACCCAAGATGCCAAAACTTCACCAATGTCCTTTCAACATGTTGTTCACAATGTTGCAGCATGCAAACGGAAAGGAAAAGATGGTGACACATTGATGCATGTGTGTTTTTCAGTAAGTTTTTCATTAGCTTTGGTTTCAGTTGTGTTTCAATATTCTGTCAGTAGAAAAATATGTTGTGTCTGCGTGTCTGAATTTGCCTAAAAACCCACAAGAATGCAGATTCTCATTTTTGAAAACTTGAACATCATTAAACCTCATTTAACTTGTCACGTGCGTAGATTCAAGAGTGCATGATTACATAGAATCGGGAAGGATTGTCCACACTTACACAGAGGAAATGAAGAAAGGCAGGAAGTGTGTTAACATTTTTTAAACAAATTTCTCCAAACAGATCAACTGTCATTCTAATACATGAATCCTACAGTGAAGCGAGGTAGGACAGTTCTCTAATTATTTACAGTTTCAGTGCAGATTGATTGATTGTTGCTGTCTGATGAAAATAATCAATATGTATCTGAAATCATGCAAATACCCTTATTTTAATCATCTGCTCAATGTCTTCCAGAATGCTTTGTCTTATCTCTCTGGTTTCTCTGCTCGTGATTCCAGGTGAGTCTCAACCTAAACCTTGTTTTTTGGTTTATTGTTACTAAGCTAATTGTCCACAGCGCCGAGCTCGTATGTTGGCTAGTCATTGGCCGTTCACTATAAGTTGAATATCCCTGCCATAACAGACATGTGTGGCCCTGATGGGTTTGACCTGGGCTCTAACAGACAGTTTTATCCTCAGTTTCCATGGAGGCCCCAAATGGGTTAGCTCATATGAAACAAACACTGCTCAGTGTGCACACTACAGGCTGTTAAATCAGGGCTAGAAATGAACTTTTTTGTACTTGGTAGCACTGGTGCTCTCAACTTCAAATTTTGATTTCTCCTCGAGAGGCTGCGCAAGCCTCAACAGCGCAACCTTACAGTCAGTAGCATTATCCACCATCAATCGCCACTTAAACTAAATGAAATACAATCAGAATCATTCTTGCGTTGTGGTGATTCCCTTGTTATTTTTTGTTATTGACGTTTTAATCAGGCTACTTGTCCGGTAGACCAAGTAAAATCCTCCTCTCTTCAGCTCTATACATGTTGTGCTCTAGTTAGTTCCCTGTCACGTGACAACGGAGCGCAGTGAAAGGAAGTGATTGACGGCTAATATTAACCAACCTAAAGTCTGCTTTAAAGTTAAGAGCATAAAGATGAAGTTTAATTTGTTATTTATAGAACGGTGGTCCAGTCACTGTATCAGCTCACAGCAGGCTCATACTGTGCAGTACTAACTAGCAGTGATGGAGTACTTGAGTCCTTATTCTCTGGACTCGAGTCCGACTTGAGACTCCGTTCTCTGGACTCGTGACTCGACTTGGACTCGCGGACTGATGACTCGTACTTGGACTCGAGTCTCGAGGATATATAAAATCGCACTTGAGCATTAATCAAATTAATTACGTTGTTTCTGACTAAATAGGTTATCAAAATTTGATATAAGATGTTACACTTTTCCTGTTTCGGGCTCCCAAGACCGACCGTGATCTATTTTTTCCCTCACAGACTTTACGGCGCATTCTTGTGCATTATTCGCGGGCTAAATGTTGACATTTGTCGTGAAGTTTGCCTACACGGATTTTGCATCTAATGTTGAAAAGAGCAGCGCTAAATGTTGTGTGTGTAATCGCACAATTGAGGAAAAGACTGGGACAACTTCAAACTTTAACAGACATCTGTCACGGATGCAGACCCAGAAAAGCAAGTAAAATGCTTTCCATTGGCTAACATTAGCTTTAAAAAAACTATTATTGCCTAATGCATATATGATAATAAACAGAGGAAGCTAGGGTTGGGCGATGTCTGCCTATTTGGCATCAGACGTCAGCGATGTCTACGTACAGTGAAGCGAATGTACAGTGACGTGACAATAACTGCCAGATTCAAACTGTGCTTTCTGCAATGGCTGGCGCTGAGCCAAAGACGGACACGCTCAGCGCTTAATCCCGCTTGTGTTTATTTTAGATTTCAGATATTTAAATACATATAATTTATAGAAAAACAATACATTTATAGTTTGTAAAATACACAATGGTGTCTATGGAAGCAGCAATAACCAATCTTTTCAAATATATTTGCCGACATGACATACACTACAGGCCAAAAGTTTGGACGCATTACTATTTGTAATGTTTTTGAAAGATATTTCTTCTGCTCATCAAGCCTGCATTTATTTGATCAAAAATCCAGAAAAAATATGTAATATTGTGATATATTATTAAAATTTAAAATATTTGGTTTTCAATTTATTATACTTTAAATCATAATTTATTTCTGTGATGCAAAGCAGAATTTTCAGGATCATTACTCCAGTCTTCAGTGTCACATGATCCTTCAGAAATCATTCTAATATTCTGATTTATTATGAGTGTTGGAAAAAGTTCTGCTGCCTAATATATTTGATGAATAAAAGGTTCAAAAGAACTGCATTTATTCAAAATAAAAAACATTTTCAAATAATATAAATCTCCTTTTCTATCACTTTTTATCAATTTAACACATCCTTGCTGAATAAAATTATTGATTTATTTCAAAAAAAGAAAGAAAAAAAGGACTGACCCCAAATTACTGCCCAGTAGTGTATATTGTTGTTACAAAAGATTTCTATTTTTAAAACATTTGCTTCTTTTTTTTTCTTTTTCTTTTTTTACTTTTTATTTATCACAGTATCCTAAAAAAGTATCACAGGTTATGAAAAAATATTAAGCAGCAGAACTGTTTCCAACACTCATAATAAATCAGAATATTAGAATGATTTCTGAAGGATCATGTGACACTGAAGACTGGAGTAATGATCCTGAAAATGCAGCTTTGCATCACAGAAATAAATGATAATTTAAAATATAATAAATTGAAAAACCAAATATTTTAAATTGTAATAATATATCACAATATTAAATTTTTTTCTGTATTTTTTCTGTATTCTACAACACGGGACTCGAGCCTCGACTCGGACTCGACAGTTGGTGACTCGACTACAACACTGCTAACTAGCGAACATTTTGTAGAGAAATGAAAACCGGTCGCACCTCAACAATTATTTGCACTTGCACAAATGCTCCCAAATATTTTTTGAAATTGGACAGTGTTACATTTACAAGGCTCGAAATTGTGCCCGAAATTTAATCTAAGGCCACATCCACACGAAGCCAGAGCTTTCGCCACTCAATCTTTTTTTCCCCCTCGTCACAAGAAATATATGCGTACACACGAAACCACTGAACCCGACTCAAAACAATGTAGTGTACGTGCCAGGCCAGTATGTGGCGCTGTAATTCTGCCACAGAGATACACTAAGAAGAGTTGTGGCTAGAACGGGTATAGCAATGGTAGGAAGTGAGGCAAAATCTCACAATAAAATAAATACATCTGCTACTTGTGTTTTATTAACGCCTACAATAATGCAAATACAGTCATTAAATAACGCGGTAACACTTTACAATAAGGTTCTTTAGTTAACATTAGTTAACATGAACTAATAATGAACTGCACTTATAAAGCATTTATTTATCTTTGTTAATGTTAATTTCAACATTTACTAATGCATCATTAAAATCTTGTTAACATTAGTAAATGCACTGTGAACTAACATGAACAAACCATGAACAGCTGGATTTATATGAACTAATGTTAACAAAGATTAACTAATGCTGAACAGAGGTGTTGTTCATGTTAACTAATACAACCTTATTGTAAAGTGTTCCCAATGACGCAATATTGATGTGCGCATGCCCAGTGCCCGTAGTTGTATCCCTTCGTCTTTACCGTGTGGGACGTGGTATGATGAGATCACCGTTTCACAAAATATACGGATTGGCTGTACACACAAAAACGCAAGGGTGTCGTTTTCAGATTTATTCACTCTGGGACCCGGTTTCAAAAAATACTATACTCTCAAAACGCCAGATCCATGTGGACGAAACGCTGATATGATACAAAATTTTTACGCATACAGCTCCGTGTGGGCGGGGCCTTAAATCAGTTTATGAAGTTAACAAGATAATTAAGTGATGATTGAGCATTAATAAAGATAGCTCCTGTTAACAATCAGAATCACTGAAGAAAAGAGAAACACAAGAACTACAACCCACATAGCAACATTGTGTCGGCCCAGATCTGGCCCACATCTGGCACTTGTGGCATACTGATCTGGCCCACATGCTGCGTGGAATGACGGCCCTTGAGTGGACCACTCCTGTTTGCCAGATCTGGGCCACAACATCTTTGCAGAATAAATATGAAGTCATCTCAGCCTTAATAAACCTGTAAACAAGCAGAATCACTGAAGGAGAGAAGAGAACAGAAAAAGAGAGGAGCAGAAAGACAAGAACTACAACTGACTTCAGCCACAGCCTTAGATGAAATCAACTGAAGATAAAAGAAGACATTAAATCTGTGAAGATCTCAGCAGAGGAGGATTAAACAACTCCACAAACAGCATTACCAGCTTCACACATTACTAAGCAGACTGACTTTATTTCTGTTCTACGACTACAGAAGCTCTTATTGAGAATTAACAGAAGTTTAACTCTAATTTGTTTCATCTGAAGTCACCATGACCGTGATCAGTGTTTCCATTAGTTGTGCTCTTTACTCTTATTAAGTGTCTTCCTCTTTTGCCTTCTGCGAATGTGTGTTGGTAAAACACATTTGAAGTAGCAAAGGAAGCTTTCAGAGCTTCTGTAGACGTCTGACAGAAATAAAGTCAGTCTGGTTAGTAATGTGTGAAGCTGGTAATGCTGTTTGTGGAGTTGTTTAATCCTCCTCTTCTGAGATCTTCAGTGATTTAATGTCTTTTATCTTCAGTTGATTTCATCTAAGGCTGTGATTTCAGAGCTCAGAGTGGAGATTCCTGAAGAGGTCGTTGAGGAACATTCGCCTGTTTTAGTTTGTAAGACGACCTGTACCCTCTCGGGAAAAACAAACTTCCTCTGGTATAAAAACGGCAGGCCTTTATCAAATCTGAGCGAGAGGAATGAGCTGTTGCTGCAGTCGGTCAGCAGTGAAGATACGGGAACATACAGCTGTGCAGTGAGAGATCAGGAATATCTGTCGTCTCCTGCCGTCACTCTCAGTGTCAGATGTACGTCACACACTTTCAACTGTTCATCTAAATTCAATCCTGACTGATCAAATGATCGACAGAGTAATTTGAGTCTTTTCTTCAGATCCTCCAAAGAGCGTCTCAGTGTCGGTCAGTCGGTCTGTAATAGTGGAGGGAGATTCAGTGACTCTGAGCTGCAGCAGTGACTCAAACCCTCCTGCTCTGAACTTCAGCTGGTTTAAGGAGGATCAAACCTCAGCTGTTGGATCTGGACAGAGTTTCAGCATCTCCAGCTTTAACTCCAGTTCCAGTGGACGCTTCTACTGTGAGGCTCAGAATAAATACGGATCTCAGAGATCAGCGTCTGTGTCTCTGTCTGTTAAAGGTGAGAATCTCAGTTTTGTAGGTCAGTGTCTGTATGTAGTGAGTGAAAGCGCTGGTCTCAGAAGAGTTTCTCTCTCTTTCTCTCGTCTGCACAGCTGAAGAAAGCGTCCGGTCTTCAGTCATAGTGGGAATCAGTGCAGCCGCTGTCATGACTGTGATACTGATGCTCGTCGTCTGGCTGTTGATCAGAAGGTGAGAGAGACTCTGTGTCTGGACCGTCATGAAGACTCAGAGTCGGTTTGTGTTCATGTTCATTTCTTCTTCTCTCACAGGAAACGAGCGACTCCATCAGAAGAGCAAAACCCCAGAGGATCACAAGTGGCAACAGTGTGGCAATCTTCTCATGCTTCTTCTCATGTGTGTCCTGTCAGTTATAAAGGGAAAATTAACTCTCTCATCATTGTGTGTCGTCAGGTCGAGTCTCCTGAGGACGCCTACATGACCCTTGACCCCAAGTCCAGATGTGCTGAATATGTGAGTTATTCTACTGTTGTTGTGAAGGTGTAACATGAGATCTTATTTGTGATGCATATGTTCACTTCTTCTCTAGAATATGAAGAGATCCTGTGACGCAGACGACCCTGAAGATCAGGACTCTACATATTATAACACTGACATTTGATTAATCCAAGTTGTCATATCATGTCTTTTTTAATTAATATTTACTTTTCCCCTTTAGACTCACTTATAACAGTCATTAGTAAGATTTCCACACTCTCTCCGACTTAACGGTTGATGTTTGTTTCTTTATTCATGGTAGTGAAGATGATTTGTACTTCTCACTTGATCAACCTTAGTAAAGTCAGTTTACTGTTACTATGATTAAAGGTGCAATGTGTGATTTTTAGCGGCATCTAGTGGTTAGGTTGTGAATTGCACCCCCCAATGCTCACCCCTCCCTTTCTGGAGCACATAGAGAAGCTACTGGGGCCGACACAGGACAAAAATGTTGTCGTCGGAGAGAGCAGAGAGTGCGTGTGTCTCAATCAGCTCCCTAATTCGGTAGTCTGACATAAGTCAGTGGGCTGACTCCCTGATCAGTGCCCTGACCACTGAACAACCCAGCCAGCAGATCCATGTGGGGCCCAAATGGGTTTGACCTGGGCTATCTAACTGGGACCCAGACAGTTTTGCACCCAGTTTCCATGTAGGCCCCACATGGATTTGCCCAGATGAAATGAACACTGCTTAGTGTGCACACTACAGGCTGTTTAATGCAACACTTAATCAGTGTTGGAGGTAATGAAATAATTAAGTGATTGAATAATGATTTTGTATTAGTGAAGAACACCTGCTGTTAACAAGCATAATCACTGAAGGAAAGAGAAACACAAGAACTACTTCCAGCAACAGCCTTGGATGAAATCAACTGAAGATAAAATACATTACATCTCTCAAGATCTGATTAAACAACTCCACAAACAACATTAGCTTCACTTATTACTAACCAGACTGACTTTATTTCTGTCAGACATCTACAGAAGTTCGTATTAAGAATTAAGAAGAGGCTTAGATGTTGATTACTTATTTGAAAGTAATAGTTTGATTTGATGTTACCATTGTGGCGATCAGTGTGTGCTTTAGTCAGGCTCTTGACTTTTTAACATTAGTTTTTCTCTTGACAGCTGTGTCTGTTTGTTATGGTGAGAACAGCAAGAGAAACTATAATCAGATGCTGTAAGCTGATTGATGATAAAAATATAATCATCATATATTGGCTTAACTCCTTAATATTATGTGGGAGGTATATACGGGTAGTAAGTTATTAATTCTGTTTTATTGTTATGATTCTACTGTAAGAGAATATAATTTAATTCGAACAACAAACGATTTATGACACACCATTTACATATTTTGGGGTCCTGTGAGTTTTACTCGCACACAGACATCAAGAATCAAGCATATGAATCTCAACAATGGTGACAGGGCCGGCCCTGACCAATTTGCTGCCCTAGGCAAGATTTTACTTGGTGCCCCTTGTATCAAGGTTTAGCACTATTATCATTCTAAGTTGTGGAAACACTCGTAACTGTTTTATTTTTGTAATGCATTGATGTTTTATTTTTATTGTTGTTGTTGTTTTATATGATGTCCAGTCCATTCTACCCCATCATTATGTTCATGATATTATTATTGTTTTTTATTTGTTAAAGGCTGATGATAGTAAAACTGTACAAATATTGCACCTATGCGACTTTACAGCCTAAACACAAATAGCAAGAGTAATTGCATCTAACATTCATGCACAAACTATTCATTGAGAACTAGCAAAAGGGTTTGTTTTCTAGTAGATGGCAGCAATCTTCCACTAAACTATGAGCATTCATGCTTTCACCAGGAATTCAACTGAGAAATTGATATTTAATGTGAATTTTACATAAAATGTTGCCATTTTAAATAAACCTGTATATAAATATCATTACTAATTTCGGCAAATACATTTTAAAATTGCTATACACCCCCTTAAAACTGCAAAGTAAAAACATTAGGCTATTAAAAAAGTGATATTACATGCGTTTAATATTTTTATATTATTTATTTTTTACAAAATCACACTGGCTGTGGCCTCTGGAGAACCCAGAACAGCTGCTTGCATAAAGTTTAAGGTAAAAATAACTGGAATTAATTAGCAAACATTAGTATTTTACTACTATGCAATTAAATAAACTGTTCATTAATTTGCCTACATCACTTTACTTCTGTCTTTACACGGCAAAAAAATGCTCTTCTTATTTAGAATCTTTTTCTTGTTTCCAGTCCAAATATCTAAAAATTCTTAAATCAAGGTGCATTTACTAGATGAGTAAAATGACATACTTCATTTTGATTTTATTTTCAAGTAAACAAGAAAAATGTCTTGAATTTTTGCTTAAAACAAGCAAAATTATCTGCCAATGGGGTGAGACAAATAATCTTATTTCTGTTTGGGACAGAAACAAGATTTCAATCAGAAACAAGATTATTTTTCCACTCCATTGGCAGATCATTTTGCTTGTTTTAAGCAAAAACTCACTTCATTTTGATTTTATTTTCAAGAAAACAAGAAAACTATCTTCTGTCATTTAACGTATCTAGTAAATGCACCTTCAACCTTGATTTAGGAATTTTAGATATTTAGACTAGAAACAAGACACAAATACTACGTAAGAAGAGCAGTGTATCCCTTATCTTCCCTGCATCAGAGGGCTTCTGTCTTTTTAGACACTTCAATTCGGCCATTCGTCATAAATAATCAGGCAACTTACACCGTGTCAAACCCTGGCGCGAACGGCCAAGCACCCTAAAAAATGAAAGCAACCTTGTCTGCGTTGGATGCGGCGAGAGGCGACGCGACACAACAAATTCCCCTAACGATAAACTGATCGCGCGTTGTATTTCTGACGCACTTCAAGTAGATCGGCGGGGGAGATTGATGAGGCGGACCGGGAAGATGCGGGGACTTAGTTACGTTTTTTTTGCGCTTTATTTGGTAATATTTCAAATTAATATTAATAAAATAGTATCAGTAATACATTTTGGCGCCCCTATGGATGAGTGGCGCCCCTAGCATTTGCCTATTCCGCCTATGCCACGGGCCGGCCCTGAATGGTGACATGCTTCATGGTGCAATGCATTCTGAGTGCATCATACGAAACTTATCCATGGCTCCCAGAATCCATTGCACCATTGAAGCATGTCACCATTGTTGAGAATCATATGCTGATTCTTGATGTCTGTGTGCGAGTAAAACTCACAGGAGCCCAAAATATGTAAATGGTGTGTTATAAATCGTTTGATGTTCTGATTAAATTAAATTATTCTCTTGCTGTTGAATCATAACAATAAAACATAATTAATAATATACTACCTGTATAAACCTCCCACATAATATCAATGAGTAAAGCCAATATATGATGATTATATTCTTATCATCAATCAGCTTACAGCATCTGATTATATTTTCTCTTGCTGTTCTCGCCATAATAAATAGACACAGCTGTCAAGAGAAAAACTAATGTTAAAAAGTCAAGAGCCTGACTAAAGCACACACTGATCGCCACAATGGTAACATCAAATCAAACTATTACTTTCAAATAAGTAATCAACATCTAAGCCTCTTCTTAATTCTTAATACGAACTTCTGTAGATGTCTGACAGAAATAAAGTCAGTCTGGTTAGTAATAAGTGAAGCTAATGTTGTTTGTGGAGTTGTTTAATCAGATCTTGAGAGATGTAATGTATTTTATCTTCAGTTGATTTCATCCAAGGCTGTGGCTGGAAGTAGTTCTTGTGTTTCTCTTTCCTTCAGTGATTATGCTTGTTAACAGCAGGTGTTCTTCACTAATACAAAATCATTATTCAATCACTTAATTATCTCATTACCTACAATACTGATTAAGTGTTACATTAAACAGCCTGTAGTGTGCACACTAAGCAGTGTTCATTTCATCTGGGCAAATCCATGTGGGGCCTACATGGAAACTGGGTGCAAAACTGGCTGGGTCCCAGTTAGATAGCCCAGGTCAAACCCATTTGGGCCCCACATAGCTCTGCTGGCTGGGAAGGGAGCTGATTGAGACGCACCCAGTGACTAGCGCTCTGTTGAGCAGTTTGTCCGTTTAGAGCTACTGTAGAAACATGACGGTGCAAAATGGCGATTTCACTGAGGAGACCTGTCGTGTATGTAGTGGCTCATTATAAGGTAATAAAAACATAAAAGTACATTAAGTAAGTTCTTTATACTCCACTGAAAACATAATTATGTATATTATATTGCATTTCTGTCAATATATCCAATAGATTATACTATGGTAGTCAATGACTGCTGTCCCTGTAACCTCCTACTTTTAATATCTGAAGTGTTCATTGCTTTATTTGAAGAATTATGCTTTTTATTCTTTTGGATGCTGGTAAATGCTAAATTATTTGTATTCAAATGTAGTCTTTTGATTAATGTATTTTATTGCTTTTTATGAATCTTATTAATATATTCTTTATGAATTCTAGTCATTGATAGCTATGTATTCATTTAATCATTATTTTTTATATTCCTTATGTTGCATTATTATTCTTTTACATGTTGTCTTTAATCATTTATATATTTTCTACGATGCTCTATGTTTGATTATTTCCAAATGTTAGACATTTGGTGTCTTCTGTGCTATAAGATTGAGTGGGTGTATTTACAATCAAAATCTATGTACGTGTTATATCCTTTATATGAAACAATGTAACATTTGTAACATAAAGATTACTTTAATTAACCAAGCAAGTAGTACAGCGCATGCAGCAGCAGGTGGCATCTTGTAGACTCTTACTCTTCTATCTGTTCAACATACCCTTACACACCCCTCTACCACCAACTACTGGTCAAAATGCACAGAAGAACACAACATATTCCCCCATTACTTAAAGCAAACTGTCTACACAGAAATTTACGAACATAAGGGGAAACATAATAACAAGTTTTCCAAATTACCAAAGTATTCACTTTACTAATTACTGGTAATCAAATTAGAACAATAATTACTTAACCAGAATTATCAGTAGCATTCATCAAAACCAACGATATGGTGACTTAATGAATTACTCATCCTTTATAGTCACATAATGCAAAGTTGATTAAGTGACGTAATCCTCCATCCAACGAGGAGGTCGTCTCACACGGGTAGAAACACTTTGAAAAGCATTGGAAGCCTGATGCGCGGGAGGCGGAGAAGGAGAAGGAGAATGAGAAGGAAGAAACTGAAATTATAAGTCCACTGCATCTGTATCAGTAGCCTCCGAAACAGGTGAAACAGGTGAAACAGGTGCAACAGAACGAGCCAGGTGAGAAGCATGCCAGTTCTTCCCGTCGGATAACAGGTAAGTACACGCACCCAGTGTACGCACAATTTGGCGAGGTTTGGCAAATCTCGGATGTGCTTTCGGAACATGAGTTGAAATGCGCACACGCACCAAATCGCCCAATTTGAATTCGGGACTGCGAGCTGCACATCTAGAATCAGTGTACGCTTTAATTTTCTTTTGTTTCAAAGCCACTCGCTTAAGAAGTGCAGGAGCATCCTGACGCGTGGTGGGAGGAGGAAGAACATTAAGACGTGTTCGCATCTTTCTGCCATGAAGCAACTCAAACGGGGATTGTCCCGTAGCAGAATGTGGCGTAGCACGATACACTTGGAGAAATTCTGTGACTATAGGTTTCCACGGCTTCGCTTCCAGAACAGCAGCCCGAATGCAGCTTTTCAGTACGCGATGAAAACGTTCTACAGCTCCATTCGCAGTTGGGTGATACAAAGAGGTGCGTATGTGTTGAATGTCTCTCTCTTTCAGAAATTTTGAGAAATCAGCTGACGTGAATTGGGTCCCGTTATCAGACACAATAGTACGTGGGTTGCCGTATCTGCTAAACACAGATGACAGGAAGGTGATAACACTTTGCATAGTGATGGAAGCGGTGAAAGCGACTTCAGGCCCCTTACTGTGATAGTCTATCAATGTAAGCGCATAACGACAGTCGCACACAGCAGTTTCAAATGGGCCCACCACATCAATAGCTACCTTGTCCCACTGTACAGACGGAAAAGGCACCGGCTGCAGTGGCGCAGCTGAGGTGTTGGCAGTTTTGTCAGAGGACAGACACATTTGACAGGTCTGGATGTGCTCCTTAACTAGGCAATCAATGCCTGGCCACCAGTACAGTTCACAAAGCCGCTGTTTTGTGCGTACAATTCTCTGGTGACCTTCGTGAGCCAACTTCACCAATGTCTGTCGTAGCACGATATGTACAACAAGACGTAATCCTCTGAACACATAATCCTGCTGCACACTCAGTTCGTCACGTAGTTGAAAGTATGGACGTAGGATATTATCTACAGAAGTTGAAGAGGAAGGCCAACCGCGAGCTATTTGTGCGCGTAATGCGCTCAGTTCAGGGCATGATGCGGAGGCAGAAGCAAACTCAGCCGCCGACAAAGCTGACATCTCAGAAGACAGAAACACCACAAACTCAGGTTCTGCATCTAAGTAGTCTTCATCCGAGGCAGGCAAAGGCAGACGAGAAAGGCAGTCGGCTGTGTTATTTTGAGCCCCAGGCCGGTAAATAACATCATAATTGAAGCACAGTAACCGCGCTGCCCAGCGAGCAATGCGCATTCCGATCAGTTCCTTTGGATGAGAGGAGCACAGTTAAGGCCTGGTGATCCGTGCGCAGGAGAAATTTACGACCCCACAAATAAGTCCGCCACTTTTCAACGGCCCAGACACAAGCAAGTGCCTCCCTACTTGTGTTCAGCAGGTGACAATGTATGGGACGCAAAAGCGACAATGCGCTCCGTCTTATCCTCGTGAACTTGGGCAAGAACAGCGCCCAGGCCGTAGGCAGAAGCATCTATAGATACCACTGTAGGCAAATCTGGGTCGAATAATGCAAGTGCAGGACTATGAATCAGCAATTGTTTTACAGCATCAAAACATTGCTGTGCCTTCTCTGACCAGACGAAATCCGAGCCCTGTCTGATGCAAGTGCGCAGCTACCGTGGCAAAATTGGGAATGAACTTATTTTACCACGATAGTAGCCCGATGAAAGAGCAAAGTTGAGGTGCATCTTTTGGGGCTGGTGCATGAAGAATAGCAGAAAGATGATCCTCATCAGGTTAAATTCCTTGCACATTCACTGTGTGGCCAAGGAAGCACAGAGTGGATTTATTGAACTGACACTTCGATTGATTCAACTTCAGTCCAGCATCCTGTAAGCGTTGGATAACGGCTTTGAGTGTGTGATCATGTTCCGTTTTTGTACATCCCCAGACAATGATATCGCCAAGGTAATTGGCAACACTCGGAAGTCCTTGTAACACTGTTGCCAACATTTTCTGAAAGGCGGAAGGTGCTGAAGCAAGTCCATATGGTACACGGCAAAATCTGAAAAGTCCTTTGTGAGTAATGAAGGTGGTCAGATCGCAGCTCTCCTCATGTAATGACAACTGAAAATAAGCACTCTCCAAATCGATTGTGGAAAATATAGTTGCTCCCCTTAACAAAGACAACAGTTCCTCAATGTGTGGTAGTGGATAGCTATCCATAACTACAGCCTTGTTGGGTTCTCACAAATCCACACAGCAAAATCCCCAGTGTTAAATTAACACTCCTCAGTGTGCATATGTGTCCACACTACAGGGTGTTAAAAGTAACACTTAAGAAGTGTTAAAGTTAATGAGATAATTAAGTGATTAATTAAGTTATGATTGACCATTAGTGATGAGAAACACAAGAACTACAACTGACTTCAGCCACAGCTTTAGATGCAATCAACTGAAGATAAAAGAAGACATTAAATCTCTGAAGATCTCAGCAGAGGAGGATTAAACAACTCCACAAACAGCATTACCAGCTTCACACATTACTAACCAGACTGACTTTATTTCTGTCAGACGTCTACAGAAGCTCTTACTGAGGTTTAGATGTTGATGATTTATTGAAAATAAGAGTTTTGTTTGACGCCACCATTATGGTGATCAGTATTGCTTTAGTTGGGCTCTTGACCCTTGACTTGTCAGTATTTTTTCTCTTTGGTTGCTGTAACTGTTTGTTACAGTGAAAACAGCAAGAGAAAATTGATGATGACAAGTTGGTGACAGATGATGTTGTCTTGTTGTTGATGATACAGTTGTTATCATCATATGGTGCCTTATTTGCTGATCTCCTGAGAGTCATTGATTATAGTAGCATTGTGATTCTACAGCAGGAGATCCAGCAGCGTTTTCATCAGATAAACTGATCAATGTTTAAAACATGTACATAAGTCTTGTTTTCCGGTTTAATAACACATCACACAATAAGCACTTCTAACTCCTGCGAGATTAACTCACACACAGACATCAAGAATCAGCCTATGAATCTCAACAATGGTGACATGCTTCATGCCGCAATGCATTCTGGGTGCATCATGCAAACTCATCCATGGCTCCCAGAATGCATTGCGGCATAAAGCATGTCACCATTGTTGAGATTCATAGGCTGATTCTTTATGTCTGTGTGTGAGTTATTCTCGCAGGAGTTAGAAGTGATTAGTGTACAATTTGCTTTTAAACCTATTCAGGTTTATTGATTATAACCGATCTGGATCTTTCCTGGAATCACAGTAAAAACAAAGTTAATCAGTGATTTAAATCACTATACAATGATTATATTCTTATCACTGAGCAGTCAACAGCATCTGATTGTGTTTACTCTTGCTTTTCTTCCCGTTGCAAACTCAGTTACAGCAGCCAGAGAAACACTAACATTAAAATGTCATCAAACTGCCCAACTAAATAAAACACTGATCACCATGATGGTGACATTAAAAAAAGTTTCAACACAAAATAAACAAAAAAGTAATTCTCAATAAGGGCTTCTGTAGTCGTCTGACAGAAATAAAGTCAGTCTGGTTAGTAATGTGTGAAGCTGGTAATGCTGTTTGTGGAGTTGTTTAATCCTCCTCTGCTGAGATCTTCAGAGATTTAATGTCTTCTTTTATCTTCAGTTGATTTCATCTAAAACTGTGGCTGTAGTCAATTGTAGTTCTTGTGTTTCTCATCACTAATGGTCAATCATGACTTAATTAATCACTTAATTATCTCATTAACTTTAACACTTCTTAAGTGTTACTTTTAACACCCTGTAGTGTGGACACATATGTACACTGAGGAGTGTTAATTTAACACTGGGGATTTTGCTGTGCACGCACATTCGGATAGCACCCGACTTCTTCTGTACTACTACTATCGGGGAGACCCACGGCGAAGTATACTACGGTATATCGTTTTCGATTTCAGTATCAATTCATAGCCTACTGTACATATAAGGAAATAAGGATAGGTACATTATTAACATTTTAAAATTTCACATTTAAAGAAATCTAGTGTTTGATCATATCTAAATATTTATTAAAATGCAAAACTGTAATACTTTGAGCAACTAGATTAGATACATGTATATTGATTAAAGAGCCATAAAGGCACCAGTGGGTAATGGCATTAAAAATGGAAATTATTTTTCGAGCCACAAAATGACCTTAATTTCCTCTTTGAATAACAATTCTCTAATTTAACCTGATTACTTTACTAATTGTAATATAAATAATACAAATATTAGAAGAAAAATATTTTAAGTGGTCATTAATTGACAATAATTATTGCACAAATAGTATTTAGTACCAAAAGATCTCCTCAAAATATTCAATAAATATTATTGAACTAAAATATAGAACATTTATTTAATTGAAAAATAGTTAAGGTGTATGGTCACATCAATGAGTATGAGTGTGACCAATTAGTATGGAATACCTGAGGGCTAAATACAATAAAAAACATTAACATTAATGTTAACATTGTTGCATCTCCATTACAAAACTATCCTGTATGGATGTAATAATCAATGCACACTATGCTGTACTGTTTGCCAGAACTTGCTGCAAACACCTGTAAAGTGGAGCTGTTGTGTATCAAGCCATTCAAATGTATTGACACAGCGCTAGAAGTATTGAGCTCCGTGAAGCACGACCGCGCGCGCCACCGGGAGATGAGAGCATGTCGCAACTCCGAATGGTTTTTCAACACTCTGGCTTTAACTGTTATGCCATATTAGCGCCAAACGCTATTTATTGTTTGAATCTCGCATTAAAACTTTAAAAAATTTAAAAGCTTAGACATTTTTTAATATCAAAAGCAGGTTTGGCAATTTGGCGTGAGATTAAGTTGGGCAGCATGAGAGCGTGAGTGTCACGCCAAATGCATGAGAGTTGGCAACCCTGCTCCTTGTGTGTGAACACAATTCAGCAGCGAGTCAAACTGCCTTCAAATAAAGACTGGAGCCAGGGTGTAGTTTCCAAAACTCCTGATGTTTACTCCAATATGCATTGAATGAGAGTGAAACTATCAAAAACAATACACAAATAAAATCCTTTTAGTAAATAGAATACAAAATATATGCACAATATAAAGGATGGAATAGCAGAGTTACCAGTTGAGCAATTAACACTGAATTATATTACCAATGTAACAAAAATATTCTCAATTTACACATTTTACAAGAACTACTTACTGACAATGCTTTCGAAGGCTTGAACATTAAAGAAAACTGGAGCAACAGTCACATGGAGCTTAATGCTTGAGAGAGCTGAGCAAAATGAACTAAAAATGGCTGCTCCCTTGCTTAGTCATTTTCAAAATAAGAGTCTGTAGTGTCGTAAATATAGAACTGACTACGCCACCTCCTTATTTAAAGGAAGGAGGAGCCTTTTCACAGATAATTGGATTATAAACAACAACGCTAGTTTGGCAATAATCACAGTTTTATTCTCATTATAACATATCAAATTGTGATTGTGATATCAAAAAGGGTTAAAACCAGTTAAAATAGGTCTGTAGTAAAATCCATAGAATCTGGAAATTTGCTCTCCTCTAGAATGCAAGAAGGGTCAGGCCTGCTCTCATGCACCACCTGCCACCTGTAAGAAACAGAAGAAAACGGAAGAAACCCACAGCATGCACCGCAAATAAGTAATCTTTAAATCACCGTTTCAGTGCCAACCGTCTAATACACACCACACAGCAGTGCCACACACCACCCAGATCAGCCACACCAAGGGAGGTTAGGTGTAAATGCAGGCCCGGCCCTGTACAAAGCCACTAGCACTGTAAAAGAAAAAAAGAAGAGCAATTCCACACACACAAAAAAAGCATTTAACAAAAAGAACAATCTTTTATATAACTCAATATTGAATCAAGATAAAATACAACCCAAAAAAATGAAAACTTCAATACACAAGAAACAGTGGCTGGTCTGCCCCTTTAACAGAAAAAGATACACGTTAAATACAAGTCAATACAGAACCGCAATAAAAGAAAAACAAACAAAACATACTTTAGCGAAAGTACAACTGCAGCACAGTTATCCAATCTCAGCGCTCAATCCCCAAACATGATACAAAACATGCTATAAACAGAGAGCACAGATGTTGACATCAAAGAAACTTGTATGTATTAATTGCATCAACTCATAACTGATCGGCTTCAATAAAACATACTGCATTTACCTGTTATTCAAGGTTCCAGCACAGCCGTCAGCCCATTGAAGGTACTACAGCAATAAATGTTTGACCCGCTTCCCAAACAGAGTGCAAAACTTCAAGTCAGCCTAAAAGAAGAAAGGGATCATTTAAGAATGAAATGGTGCAATCAAAGCGCGAGTATTCAACGCAAGCAAACCACATGTTTAATTCAACATACCTCTATAAAAGGGTAAAGAGGCTGCACGTCGAGCACAACTTCAACACCATACCAATCTAACCATCTGTTGCTGCAACAACTATTTATGCTTCCTTAGTCATATGATTAGACACCTGCACCTGAAACTCATTGCTGGACAGACTCCTCCCACAAGTCCCAGACAAGAAACCTACAATACTTAATTCAACAGACAGAACACTCCCCGCCTGACATCTTGACCAGGGAAGACATCTGTGAAGATGTCAGCCATAACAAACCGCTTAAAGGAGTTCTCTTATTTTTTAAGCAGGAGAATGACTTCCGATATAGGCCTCAGAAAAGTTTTGCTGGATCCTTCTTTAGTCACTTTAAGTTCAACCTTGCGAACCGTTCCATCTTGACCAGGGAAGACACTTGTGACGAGTGCCATAGGCCATTCATTTCGGACTACTTGACTGTCTTTCAGTAGTACTATGTCACCGTCCTGGACGTTTGGATATGGCTCCTGTCATTTGCGGCGAATTTGCAGTGTTTGCAGATATTCTTGTTTCCAGCGACACCAGAGTTGGTTGGCTAGGCTCTGTACTTGCCGCCATTGGCGTTTGTAGATGTCCCTTTCTGAGAAGTTTCCTGCTGGAGGTGGAAATGCCTGCTTTTTGTGTTAGGAGCATTGCAGGGGTCAGTATCAAGGGTGAGTCTGCATCCATGGAGATGGGTACTAGAGGTCTACTGTTAATAATTGCAGTCACTTCTGCCATGAGTGTACCAAGCACTTCATCAGAGAGGTTGGGGTGTCCTTCCCGCATCAGCATTGAGTCAAGAATTCGCAGAGCCGGACCAATCATTCGCTCCCATGCGCCTCCCATATGGGAGGAGTGTGGTGGGTTGAAAACCCATGTGCATCCCTCATTATTGATGTACCTTTGCACCTTTGATTCTTTCACTACTTTGTGGAATTCAAGCTCGTTGCAAGCACCAATAAAATTGGTTCCACAGTCAGAGTGCAGTTGTTTTGCAGGCCCGCGAATTGCGAAAAACCTTCAAAGTGCATTGATGCAACTTGAAGAGTCCATAGACATAATGACTTCAATGTGGACCGCACGGGTGCTCATGCAGGTGAAAAGCACCGCCCAGCGTTCACTGTGAGCTTGGCCTCCTCTTGTGCGGCGAGCTAACACTGTACACGGGCCGAAGACATCTAAGCCAGTGTAAGTAAAGGGTGGTGACACACTCAGTCGTTCTGGTGGCAAGTCTGACATTTTCGGAATTTCTAGTTTCCCCTGAAGTTTCCGACAGGTTACACATGCATGAAGAATACTGCTTATGCATCTCTTGCCTCCAATAAGTCATAATCCAGCTGCACGAATGGCCCCCTCTGTGAACATGCGGCCTTGGTGCTCCACACGTTCATGGTAGTGCCGAATGAGTAAAGCCGAAACATGATTCTTGCCAGGTAAAATGACTGGGTTCTTTTCTGGGTAGCTTAAATCTGCCTCCGACTCTGAGTAGGCCGTCCTCATCTAGGAAAGGATTGAGTTTTGAGAGTGGAACTTTATTGCTTATGTTTCCCCCCTTAGAGAGTGTTTCAATGTCCTTGTTGAATGATTCCCTTTGCACAGAGCGGATTATCACATTCTTGGCTTTTAAAGAGCACCTATCATGGAATTTTGAAATGTACCTCTCATGTAGTGTGTAACATAGATCTAAGTGAACAAAAACATCCTGCAAAGTTTGAAATATGACAGTGCACCGTATATATAGTTATTTTCTTTCAAAAGTAAGAGTCGACTCTGAGTCATTTTTAAGAATCGTTAGAAGACCGAAGCTTTTTCTCTGACTAGATGACGTCAACATGTCAAGTTATTTGAATACGATACGCCCACTTATTGCGCTCCAAGACGCCAGTGAAAAGGGATGTTGATTTGTCGCGAGTCTTCGGAGAATAGAGAGTTTTTTTATGAATGAGATCAGCTGAGGCTCATATTACAATTAAACGGTACTGACGCAGTTTTCATATTCATAACTCCTGACACATATTAAAAAAATACTGTCAATATAAGACTTTGATGGGCGTTCCGTTTCCGAAAATATCTGCACAGACTATACCAATCACAACTGACTGGGTCATCGGACCAATCACCGCAGATTAGCGTCACGTAAAGGCAGGGTTTTGAAAAGTGAATTACTAAAGGAATCATTTGAGAATCGCTGTCAAAACAGGTAAAAATAAATGCATATTATAAGAAAACTAAAGTCTTTTTTGTCATTGCATGCATGCAAAACTGTTGTTGGGGACTTCTAAAACAATATTTGGAACATTTTAAATGCCATAGTCATATGATGGCGGTGTGCAGCGCTCTGGAGATGTTGTCCGACAGAAGAGCCGCTCCGATTCTGCTGGGGTGAAGGCCATCCGGACGGAAGAGCCTAGGTCGCTCCCAAAACAGATTCCAATTATTTACAAAGAGCAGCTTCTGTTCATTACACCATGACATTAACCATTCATTTAGAGCAAATAATCTACTGAACTTTTCATGTCCTAGTCGGTACGTGGGAAGCGGTCCGGACACGATGATCGTTGCTTCAGGCGATGTTCTGCGCACCGTCTCGATCAGGCTCCTGTAGTCCTTCTTCAGAACCTCCGTCTGCCGCAGCCTGGTGTCGTTCGTCCCCGCGTGCAGCACGACAGCTCCGATGCGCTCGTCACCGTTCAGGATCTCGGGAACCTGCGCAGCGACATCGAGAACTCGAGCACCAGGAAAGCAGTGAGTGATAACCTTGCCTTTACCTGAGGTAGCGTGGACATGCCGGACGATGGAAGTACCGATGACCACAGCGTCGAAGACCGGGAGGGGCGGAGAGGTCCTCGCTCTGGTCCTGGCTCGCGTCTTCCGCTGTGGAAACACCCAGGGTCCATGGCGCTGTGTCGGTGCCGGAGTGAACGAAGCCAGTGATGATGATCGCGTCCTGGGTGCTTGGGTCCTGTGCAGAGAAACACGCGGAGTAGACGAGGTCGGAGTCAAAATGTTAGTATCCACTGACTTGTGCGCATCGGCGCGTGATGTTTCAAGCGCCGTTCGCCGCTCTCTCAGCACAGCTTGTCTGTCTAGAAGGCCGCGAATCTGACTCGCCAACGACTCCAACTCCAACTGCACCGAATGCAGCTCGAACGTGTCCTCACCTGCACTCAAAGGTAACATTAGACACACATCCGAGTTATTCGCCATTGTAGCAGAAGTGCTACGATGGCGAATTGTAGCTATCAGTGTTTACCGGGTGTAACGTTAAACAAGTTACCACGCGTGCAAGGCTAGCGGGCTACGGCTAGTAGCGGAAGTTCGGATATAAGTAGCGATATCAAAGCAATCCGATTGTTTTTTATAGAGAATCGTATCGGAGATATGTTCACACGCTGTAAATAATAGAAAGTATTCGTTTGTAAGCGAGTATTAAGAAGAAAATCAAGGATTATGAATCAATTTGACGGAGCTCAAACACAAACAACGCGCTCACAACCCGCGCATGCGCATCAACCAGCGCTGTGACCTTTAGTAAACTTGACCAAAACAACACTATTAAAAGCCTTAGGTTTCAGATGGCACTGATGTCCCAGGAATACAGAGACGCCTCGCTAGAGTGGCCAGCCTCGGGAAGCGCCGTTCATTTGCTTTCCACCAGTCAGTGTAACAGATGGTTATTTCTTAATCTATGAGATGGAACATCACGACACGCAAACAGCTCAGTCACTGAACATCAATTTTATTGTTCACCCTCTTATTTTCTATACATAGCCTTTACTGAACTGGCATGCCCTCTAGTGTCACGCAGGTTCCACTACAGTCAGGAGCTTTAAGTTACTACTGCTGTATTTTTCTGTCAAAATGATCCCACACAGTAAGCTTTTCCATTGCTTCATTTTGCGAGATATATCTGGTTTGTGGTTGCACATGTCGACGCGCTCCGTGAGTGAACTAATAACGCTATAGGCCTACAGCATATTTTTCTTAAAGAGCACCTACACAGCAAAATCCCCAGTGTTAAATTAACACTCCTCAGTGTATATATGTGTCCACACCACAGGGTGTTAAAAGTAACACTTAAGAAGTGTTAAAGTTAATGAGATAATTAAGTGATTAATTAAGTGATGATTGACCATTAGTGATGAGAAACACAAGAACTACAACTGACTTCAGCCACAGCTTTATATGCAATCCACTGAAGATAAAAGAAGACATTAAATCTCTGAAGATCTCAGCAGAGGAGGATTAAACAACTCCACAAACAGCATTACCAGCTTCACACATTACTAACCAGACTGACTTTATTTCTGTCAGATGTCTACAGAAGCTCTTACTGAGATTTAGATGTTGATGATTTATTGAAAATAATAGTTTTGTTTGACGCCACCATTATGGTGATCAGTGTTGCTTTAGTTGGGCTCTTGACCCTTGACTTGTCAGCATTTTTTCTCTCTGGCTGCTGTAACTGATTGTTACAGTGAGAACAGCAAGAGAAAATTGATGATGACAAGTTGATGACAGATGATGTTGGCTTGTTGTTGGTGATACAGTTGTCATCATCATATAGTGCCTTATTTGCTGATCTCCTGAGAGTCATTGATTATAGTAGCCTTGTGACTCTACAGCGGGAGATCTAGCAGCATTTTCATCAGATAAACTGATCAATGTTTAAAACATGTACATACACAGCAAAATCCCCAGTGTTAAATTAACACTCCTCAGTGTACATATGTGTCCACACTACAGGGTGTTAAAAGTAACACTTAAGAAGTGTTAAAGTTAATGAGATAAGTAAGTGATTAATTAAGTGATGATTGACCATTAGTGATGAGAAACACAAGAACTACAATTGACTTCAGCCACAGTTTTAGATGAAATCCACTGAAGATAAAAGAAGACATTAAATCTCTGAAGATCTCAGCAGAGGAGGATTAAACAACTCCACAAACAGCATTACCAGCTTCACACATTATTAACCAGACTGACTTTATTTCTGTCAGACAACTACAGAAGCTCTTATTGAGAATTACATTTTTTGTTGAAACTTTTTTAATGTCACCCACCATGGTGATCAGTGTTTTCTTTAGTTGGGCAGTTTGATGACATTTTAATGTTAGTGTTTCTCTGGCTGCTGTAACTGAGTTTACTATGGCAAGAAAAGCAAGAGTAAACACAATCAGAAGCTCTCGGCTGCTCAGTGATAAGAGTATGATCATTGTATAGTGATTTAAATCACTGATTAACTTTGTTTTTACTGTGATTCCAGGAAAGATCCAGATTGGTTTTAATCAGTAGAGCTGAATATGTTTTAAAGCAGATTCTACACTAATCACTTCTAACTCCTGCGAGACTAACTCACACACAGACATAAAGAATCAGCCTATGAATCTCAACAATGGTGACATGCTTCATGCCTCAATGCATTCTGGGAGCCATGGATGAGTTTTGCATGATGCACCCAGAATGCATTGCGGCATTAAGCATGTCACCATTGTTGAGATTCATAGGCTGATTCTTGATGTCTGTGTGTGAGTAAATCTTGCAGGAGTTAGAAGTGCTTATTGTGTGATGTGTTATTAAACCGGAAAACAAGACTTATGTACATGTTTTAAACATTGATCAGTTTATCTGATGAAAACACTGTTGGATCTCCTGCTGTAGAGTCACACAGCTACTATAATCAATGACTCTCAGGAGATCAGCAAATAAGGCACTATATGATGATAACATCTGCATCACCAACAACAAGCCAACATCATCTGTCATCAACTTGTCATCATCAATTTTCTCTTGCTGTTCTCACCATAACAAACAGCTACAGCAGGCAGAGAGAAAAAAAACACTGACAAGTCAAGGGTGAAGAGCCCAACTAAAGTAACACCGATCACCATAATGGTGGCGTCAAACAAAACTATTATTTTCAATAAATCATCAACATCTAAACCTCAGTAAGAGCTTCTGTAGACGTCTGACAGAAATAAAGTCAGTCTGGTTAGTAATGTGTGAAGCTGGTAATGCTGTTTGTGGAGTTGTTTAATCCTCCTCTGCTGAGATCTTCAGAGATTTAATGTCTTATTTTATCTTCAGTGGATTTCATCTAAAGCTGTGACTGACGTCATTTGTAGTTCTTGTGTTTCTCATCACTAATGGTCAATCATAACTTAATTAATCACTTAATTATCTCATTAACTTTAACACTTCTTAAGTGTTACTTTTAACACCCTGTAGTGTGGACACATATGTACACTGAGGAGTGTTAATTTAACACTGGGGATTTTGCTGTGTAGGTTTAGAGGTTTGAGTGAGATTAGTGGCTCAACATATAATTGTAATGCTATATTGTTACTAAAATTTTAATTTTCCAAAACATTTCTGCACATTAAGTTGTATTGTCATTTTTTATTCTCTGTTTGTTATGTTTGGGTTTAGGCATATAACATGTATCTATAAAATTGTAAAAGGGGAATTGTACATCTTTTTTCATGATATAAAATATACTTTTCTGTTTTTTTTTTTCTGTAAAACATAATAAGTTTGTTTCAATGTTAACCTTACCTTAAACCATTTATCCAAATATACAACAAAAGTATGTTTTGTGTCCGTAAAAGCGGCTTATTCTGGTTAATAAACTTAAATATCACTGAATAAGTGCCATAATCAATGAGGATTAAACTTTCACTTTAGAATAGGGGGTCAAATTGCCTTTATTAGTACTGTATTAATGGTAGTTAGGCTTAATTATTGGCCTATTCTGGTTAATAAACTTAAATATCACTGAATAAGTGCCATAATTAATGAGGATTAAACTTTCACTTTAGAATAGGGGGTCAAATTGCCTTTTTTAGTACTGTATTAATGGTAGTTAGGCTTAATTATTTGCTTATTCTGGTTAATAAACTTAAATATCACTGAATAAGTGCCATAATTAATGAGGATTAAACTTTCACTTTAGAATAGGGGGTCAAATTGCCTTTATTAGTACTGTATTAATGGTAGTTAGGCTTAATTATTGGCTTATTCTGGTTAATAAACTTAAATATCATTCAATAAGTGCAATAATTAATGAGAATAAAACTTTCACTTCAGAATAGGGGCTCAAATTGTCTTTATTACACTATTTTAGCAATTTATAACGGCAAAATCAGCAGTAATTAAACATAATTACTAGCTTATTGTTCAGTTAACTTAACAGAAAATACAGACATATAATTACATAGCTACAGAAAAATAATATATGGCTTATTAAGTTCTAAATAATGTCTAATATGCCCTTACTGTAATGTTAAGTTAATCATTTATAACTATTGTGTCCATGCTTAACTAATGCATAATTGTGAACAAGCAAATCATTAATTACTAGTTTAAATAATGCATAATTACGGACCCTTAAAATGTAAAGTTAATCATTAATTACTACACTGTAAAAAATGGCTGTGAAATCTACAGTTATTTACTGTAGATTTCACAGTAACAGTACTGTAAACGATTTTTACAGTAGAATATTGTAAAGTTTACAGTAAGACCGTAAAAAACACAGTAGTCCAAGCATTACAGTTGAAATCACAGTAGTCAAAGCATTACTGTAAAAAAATCACAATTTAGCCACTATAGTACTGTAAATAGTAAAGTAAACTACTGTAATTTTCCTTTTTTTTATCATATCTTTCTTTGTACCCCTTTCACATGGACGGCCCCAGATTATTGTTGTTCAGAATTCATTACCGGAATATGATATAAATACTCGAAGGTGAGCTTTAAGTCAGGGCCGTGCAGAGAGTTCGTCAGGGGCAGGGGCTCAAATGTAAATGGAAGTAGGGCTGGGCGATATATATCGTGAGATTGTTATGCGCATCTCATCAGTAAAGCCGGTTAATTGATTAGTAGTAAATCGCCTTCACCTGCTTTCAGATGGCGCGGCATTTACTACAAAGCTAAAACTAAATTAAGAAAGAAGTTAGAGAAGTTAATGAGATAATTAAGTGATTAATTTAGTGATGATTGAGCATTATTGAAGACACCTGATGTTAACAAGCAGAATCACTGAAGGAGAAAATCATAAATTGTAAGCCACCGTTATGGGGATGGGTGTGTGCATTAGTTGGGCTCTTGACCCTTATATTCTTAACTTTAGATTTTGTTTGTCTGCTGTTATTGATTTATAGCAGTCAAATTAACAAAGAAAAGTGTGATCTGATAGTGTTGGCTATGTTTTGACATAATCATGCGATCAGAAAAATCAAAAATTTTGAGAAATTTTGGTTTAACTTGTTAACAGCAGCTTTGTGATTTTACAGTATGTGATTTTCTTATAATCTAAAATATTTAATACACATTGTTCTGATCAAAAAACTTTCAAATTAATTAATTTAGAAACACAGACATCAATAATCAGCCTGTGAGTCTCAACAATGGTGACAATAATAAAGCATGTTGCAGTGGCTACCACCAATCACAACTCATTAATGGCTCCCATCATGCATTGCGGTATGAATAAATTATGATCTGAATTGTCTATGTAATTTTCTTTTCCTAATTGACTATTCTTCTCGTCACCATTGTTGAGATGCATAGACTGAATCTTGACATCTGTGTGTGGCTAAAAGAAAAGCTTTTTTTTTTTTAAACAACTTTTAAGAAATCCTTTATATTATATCTAAAACTTTGTATATTTATACAGAATCAGTTATGCTGTAAACCGCAACACAAATCAAAAATATAGTTCAAATGATGATTGTCATAATATAACCAACAGATCACTTTTTATCTTTGTTCTTCTGGCAGTTATAACTCAGATACAGCAGCCAGACAAAATCTAAAGTTAATAACATAAGGGTCAAGAGCCCAACTAAAGCAAACACCCATCCCCATAACGGTGGCTTACAATTTGAGATTTTCTCCTTCAGAGATTCTGCTTGTTATCATCAGGTGTCTTCAATAATGATCAATCATCACTAAATTAATCACTTAATTATCTCATTACCTTCAACACTCTTGAGTGGACTCATATACACTCCCAGGAGTGTAAATTTAACACTGGAGTTTTTGCTGTGTACAAAGAGCCGTAGTTAACTGACAAGCTGAGCCATATCGCATTAATTATCGCTGGCGATACGTCCACGATATTAATGCGATATGGCTCAGCTTGTCAGTTAACTACGGCTCTTTGTAGTAAATGCCGCGCCATCTGAAAGCAGGTGAAGGCGATTTACTACTAATCAATTAACCGGCTTTACTGATGAGATGCGCATAACAATCTCACGATATATATCGCCCAGCCCTAAATGGAAGTACAGTACCCTTACTGTAAAAAGTATTCACAGTAACTTACTGGCCAATCGTTGCCAGTAAGTTACTGTAAATTTTACGGTAAATTTTTTACAGTGTAGTGTGTTCGTGCTTAACTAATGCTTAGTTGTGCATAAGTTAATCCTTAATTAATGCTTAACTAATGCATTATTCTGGACCCTTAAAATAAAGTGTTACCCAATAGTGTTGTTTTCGTCAACGAAAAGTATGACTAAATATCGTCGTCAACGAACCTTTATAACGTGACGAAAACGAGACGAGACGCAACGTAAATGCTGGTCATGTGACGATGACGAATAAAAACGAGACTAAATGTGGTTCACAAAATAAAAACTATGCTAAAATGTCTCTTCATTTTCGTTGACGAAAATGAGACGAGACGAAAAGTCACGTTTTTATTATTATTTTGCAGTATTTTTGTGCGTCTCATTCAGGGGCTGCATCAGGGCGCACTGCTCAGACGCAGGTGACATCACTCTCTTCAAGCCCCACTCGCGCGGCGTTTTAGAAGATTTAGCTCCGGTGAGTGAACGAGACCGATGGGCGGGCAGTCGGGGTTCGTAAGCACTATTCGGACGGTAATTATTTGTCCAGCGGTCGTAAGGTGTCTTTATCATTTACAGGGGCTAGTCAGTGATTTTATTGTCGTCTTAATCCAGAATATCAGTGTTTTTCTTCCACCACCCGTGTAAAAATCTCCGGCCGAATGACCTACATTACTGTTTGACAAACACCAAGGTCGTGTGGTGCCTTCTGAATCCACATCTCTGAGTTTTCAATAATATATCACTTCAGAATTCACGGTTTATATCCTTTTTGGCCACTGCAGAGCACCGTGCGGCTGTGCTTCGCTGTTATTTGGATGCATTTGAAAGATCTAGACTTGTATTACTGAAATGCTGGCAAGTATTTACAAGAGCAAGATATTTCATCACCGCTCAAAAAAAGAAAGAAAAGCACGTAAACATTTGAAATGGGCCGTTATAACGGCAGCAATTAGATATGTTAAAATAACCGCAGCATTATGATTACCTCATAAGCGAATAAGAGGCTGTATTCACTTATTTCCGCTCATTTCCATGTGGAATAAAATTACATCCTTTATTTTGAGATAAAATACAAGACAGAAAAACATTTTAACTATAATGTGGGTCTAATTTTAAACATTTAAAGAATTAAATAATAATTTGGATATTATTTTCCTATTATTAAATTAAATTAAATATGCATTTATTCTTATTAAGACATTTGGAAAAACTTTTATTACATTTAAGTGGAAAATAAAACGGGTGTTGTGGAAAAAGATGGGGAGAAATGTGGCCACAAAAATCACAGGAAAAAACACCACGAACCTTAAGAGACATCTCAATGTTTTTATTTATTTTATTTAAATGTATGTGTGTGTACTTCTAACATGTTTAGTTGGTAAAATAAATATGTTGTAACTTCAAATCAGAGCGTCTTCCGTGTCTGGAATGGATGTCTTCTTGAGTCTATAAGGTAACAATAATATAATTAAAGCTGCGAGCAGCGATGACGGGCCCAAGCCGGTGGCACCGCCACGCCGGTGGCATCAGCTTAACTGTGCACGGCAGGCAATATGCATTTAAACAGGAGAATATTTTAGAATCGCTCGAATGTGCCAAATTTACCGCAGCAACTGGTGCCACTATCACCACAAGCCACACCCATGATGTAATTTAAATTTAGATTAATTTTAATATCATAGGATAAAATAGATAAAAGTTATATTTTCCTGCTCAAAATTTTGTAAGTCCAGAAGGCCAGTATTTAATTCAAGGTGTTTGTAGTTCTTTTTTACTTATTCACACTAAAGTAGGGATGAAACGGTATGGAAATTTAACATCACGATTATAGTGACCCAAATTATCACGGTTATCAATATTATCACGGTTTTGTTCAAACAAGATGAAAGTGTTCAAAAAGAACAGATGCACACACTTAAAACATTTCAACAAGTTTTATATTTGAAATTAAACAAACAACAAATAACTAAAGCAGCTCTAAGCACTTTTTTAAGCTAGATTCTGTGGAATTTCTTTACTTAATGGCCGTCGTCAATAGCAACGCATAACGCATAAATAATAATAATTTGTCGTAAATATAATCTCTAATATTATCTCTGTAAATATATTCTCAAGAAATATTCTCATCAGTGTTCAGCTATGATGCATTTAAATCTAGCATATTTTGTGTTAGAGCCCAAACAGTATCCTAGAGAAATAATGCATATCCATATTTCCATATGATTTGACAGTTTATTTTATTAAATATCAAAATGTGTGCATCATACCTGACACCTAGATGATCACTTTACAGTCAGTTTTATGACTGTCATTCTCTTTAAATGCTAGTGAAGTTTGGTAACGTTATACACGTTTCAATGTTGTATGTAACTTTGCAGACGGTCCCTAACTTCGCCAGCGTTATGCCAGTCATATCAGATGCGCTGTGGTTCTGCTGTGTTTTTTTAAACCATTTTACCTAAATCACCAAAATAATAAATGTTATATTTACCCATGGCCTTCCCTGTTATACAGAAATGTAATAGTTATCAAACCTTCCTTAACTGCATAAATAATAAATGAAATATAGATGAATCATCATTAAAGCTACAATTTTCTCTGTTGCCGTTGTTCTTTGATGAACATTAATGACAGGCATCATCAGTGCTCCTGTCACTTTAAGAACAGCCGCGGATCTCACGCGCTGTCCCGCGTATCTCATTTCCTCACAACTCTTTAAGTTCATTTAAGACGTTATTTAACTAATTTAAGACTCGAATATGAGAATACTCACAATCCTCTGTGTTATGGTTTGTTCAAGAGCAAAAGAGAACTCGATGTGAGCAGGAAACTGACGCGAGTCTATCTATGCGTCGAGTGTGTGTGTGTGTGTGTGTGTGTGTCAGTGTCCCTTGATTAGCTGACATGAGACGCATCCACACAGATAGGACACTGACACACACACACACACACACACACACACACACACACACACACACACACACACACACACACACACACACACACACAGCATACCGCAGCATAGCCATACAGTTTAAGTTCACCCACACTTTATATTAATAAAAAGGTTTACAGTGCAAATACTGTTGTTGCATATACTGTGCATAAAATTTGAAAACATTTGCAAAAAACACCACTGTATCATTAATTTTTTTTTTAAACCTTTAAGTAACCATTTTTTAAACATCTATAAACATTACTTTTACATAGATAGACGGACCAGATATTCCTAACACTTTGGGAATACTTAAGGGTTACTAGTTGTTTTGTAAACTGTCTATAAACATTATCTGGATGGTTATTATAAAGTTGCAACCGATGACTATAATACCTTGTTAAATAGTTAATAAACAGTACCAGTAAAACGTGGGCAGTACCAGTAAAACATGTAAACAGTACCAGTCAAACATGTGGGTTGTCCTGATACTGTACTTCAAAATGTAATAGTGTAAAAATTGCCACAGAATAAAGTAATTGTTCAAGATCTATTGGTAACTCATAAAAATAATGTCATATTTGCATAAACTGTCACTACCGTATATATCCCGACACTAGCACGTTAAGATAAGCTATGAAAAAAATCATGTTCCTCTGCCTCTTTCTGGTTAAATAATGTTTATAATAATTGTTAATATAGCAAGCTATATTAACTATTCCAGGTTATTTATGCATAGCATAAATAATAGTTAGTAGAGCATGCTATGCCACTTTCATCAAAACCTATTACAAAGCTATAGCAATCTCATGTCATTCCGTCTGTTCGAAAAAAAAGTTGCACTAACTGTTCGTTACAAGCAGCATTTGCCGTCAGGCAGGTAACGATAGCTAACATAAACATATTTTTGCTAGCCTACCTGCTGCAAACTTACACTTTTTTTGTACAAGACAAGTAGAGCTATTTTATCCAGTGTAATTTATCACATACCACTATCTTGTTTTTTCTTATCCTCCTCTTCCTTTCTGTTTTTTCTTTTCTGGCTTCCTGAAGCATAAAATTCCGCTTAAAATCCGAAGATTTTGTATTTTGCCGCAGCAGAGATCGCGTGGTTGGCTGGCTGCTGTCAGCGACTTCTGAGAGGGGGCCCCTTAAGGGGGATCCCGATAACAGTGTCATTGCACTTTACTGCATTGACTATCAATGGGGCGCTCACACAGTTTGTCGTTTCATTTTATTCTTAACCTGTCGCTGTCTTGGGGCCCCAGGCCAGCTCGGGGCCCCAAGCAATTGCTTGGTTTGCCTGCCTTGTCGCGACGGGCCTGCACACACACACACACACACACACACACACACACACACACACACACACACACACACACACACACACACACACACACACACACACACACACACACACACACACACACACACACACACACACACACACAGAAAGAGAGTTTAAAAAATAACACAACACTGCCACCCTTTAGTGAGGGGAGGGCAGACAGAGAATAAATATTCAGAAGAAATATATTAAATAAAATAAATATATTGATCTGAAAAATAGTATGATTATTTTAAAGCTATTTGGTTACATTTTAATAAAACATTGTTTTAGTATGTTTTTAAACACACACACATACACGTTGTAATACCAGTGTAATACCCATGTCATTATACAAATTTGTGTCCTCATAAATCACATAAACGAGAGAGAGAAACAAGTTTTTTTTTTATCCTGCTTCAAAACTAATACAATGCTGCCATCTTGTGTTCATTGAGGGGAGAGCAGCACAGACAGATACAGAATTGATTATTTAAAAAAATATTTAAAATAAATATATATATTCATCTGAAAAATAGTATAGTCATTTTAAATTAATCTAAGTTCAATTACCAAACATACAATCTTAATTTAATTTAAATCAAAATATTATTTTACAAGATATGAGACAATTTCTGTTCCCCTTTTTTTGTCCTTATTTAATCCCTCGCCATGGCAACACCGTTTGAGATATCCAATATTCGTTCGCATTTTAGCATCTTCCGTATCTTTGTTTCATGTTGACCGAGTTTGGTGGAGATTGAATAAATCGCCTACGAGGAGAACGTAAAAACTCAGACCCTGAATTACATAAATATTCACCTTAAAACCAAAATATCTGACTTCCTGTTGGTCGGAGCTAATGACTGTAAATTAGAAAGTTGTCCGGCTCGAAGAGAACAATATATGTACCGAGTTTGGTGACTGAAGATAAAACTAACCCCCCCACTTTTGTCAAAAGGTGGCGCTAGAGAGGCCCTCATCCCCGCCCATTTCTGATGCTTTGCCAATGTGTACTGACTGACATCTCTGATGTGTGTGTTGAGTTTCAAGCAGTTTCAAGCAATTTCAAGCATGCTAAGAGCCTCAAAACAGCCAAAAGATTATTAAACTTTGACACGTTGCCATGGCAACAGTATTTGAAATTTCAGGAATCCATTTCATACGTCTCTATCTGTCATGTTTTCACATTATACTGATGAAGTTTGAAGTAAATGGGGTGAAAATAAGATGGTGATTCAAAGCATTTTTGAAAGTGACACACTTCCTGCTGCCAGTTGGTGGCGCTATAACTTTGACTCACAAAAGTCATATCCATGTGATCGGCCTCTTACAACGAACACACAGCTGAAGTTTCATCCAAATCAGTCAATGTTTGCTGACGTTATAACACACTTCCTGTTTCCCTTTTCTCGCCATAAATTCGTTGCTTCGCCACGGCCAAACCATTTGAGATATCAAAAATCCGCTCGCAATTTAGCATCCTGGATATGTTCACTTCATGCTGACCGAGTTTGGCAATGATCGAAACAATGGCCTCGGAGGAGTATATTAAATTCCAGAGCATGGGTTTTCCGAACAACCCATTATAGCTCACTTCCTGTTGGGCTGACGCATAACTATGAGCACGAAAGTTGTTTGGCCCGATGAGGTCTATATGTGTACCGAGTTTCATACATGTACGTGCAAGTGTGTTTGATACATGGACCAAGTTTCTAAGTGTGTTCTAGGGGGCGCTGTCGAGTCCCCCTGCCACGCCCGGGTACCAGCTTCAGCCCGGCTCTGATGGCCGCGCATTCCGACGCCTGTGCGAAGTTTCAAGAGTTTTCGAGCATGTTAAGTGCCCCAAAAGTACCCGAGAAGTCGAAAAAAAAAATAAAAAAAAAAAAAAATTAAAGCTGCGAGCAGCGATGACGGGCCCAAGCCGGTGGCACCGCCACGCCGGTGGCATCAGCTTAACTGTGCACGGCAGGCAATATGCATTTAAACAGGAGAATATTTTAGAATCGCTCGAATGTGCCACATTTACCGCAGCAACTGGTGCCACTATCACCACAAGCCACACCCATGATGTAATTTAAATTTAGATTAATTTTAATATCATAGGATAAAATAGATAAAAGTTATATTTTCCTGCTCAAAATTTTGTAAGTCCAGAAGGCCAGTATTTAATTCAAGGTGTTTGTAGTTCTTTTTTACTTATTCACACTAAAGTAGGGATGAAACGGTATGGAAATTTAACATCACGATTATAGTGACCCAAATTATCACGGTTATCAATATTATCACGGTTTTGTTCAAACAAGATGAAAGTGTTCAAAAAGAACAGATGCACACACTTAAAACATTTCAACAAGTTTTATATTTGAAATTAAACAAACAACAAATAACTAAAGCAGCTCTAAGCACTTTTTTAAGCTAGATTCTGTGGGATTTCTTTACTTAATGGCCGTCGTCAATAGCAACGCATAACGCATAAATAATAATAATTTGTCGTAAATATAATCTCTAATATTATCTCTGTAAATATATTCTCAAGAAATATTCTCATCAGTGTTCAGCTATGATGCATTTAAATCTAGCATATTTTGTGTTAGAGCCCAAACAGTATCCAAGTGAAATAATGCATATCCATATTTCCATATGATTTGACAGTTTATTTTATTAAATATCAAAATGTGTGCATCATACCTGACACCTAGATGAACACTTTACAGTCAGTTTTATGACTGTCATTCTCTTTAAATGCTAGTGAAGTTTGGTAACGTTATACACGTTTCAATGTTGTATGTAACTTTGCAGACGGTCCCTAACTTCGCCAGCGTTATGCCAGTCATATCAGATGCGCTGTGGTTCTGCTGTGTTTTTTTAAACCATTTTACCTAAATCACCAAAATAATAAATGTTATATTTACCCATGGCCTTCCCTGTTATACAGAAATGTAATAGTTATCAAACCTTCCTTAACTGCATAAATAATAAATGAAATATAGATGAATCATCATTAAAGCTACATTTTTCTCTGTTCCCGTTGTTCTTTGATGAACATTAATGACAGGCATCATCAGTGCTCCTGTCACTTTAAGAACAGCCGTGGATCTCACGCGCTGTCCCGCGTATCTCATTTCCTCACAACTCTTTAAGTTCATTTAAGACGTTATTTAACTAATTTAAGACTCGAATATGAGAATACTCACAATCCTCTGTGTTATGGTTTGTTCAAGAGCAAAAGAGAACTCGATGTGAGCAGGAAACTGACGCGAGTCTATCTATGCGTCGTGTGTGTGTGTGTGTGTGTGTGTGTGTGTGTCAGTGTCCCTTGATTAGCTGACATGAGACGCATCCACACAGATAGGACACTGACACACACACACACACACACACACACACACACACACACACACACACACACACACACACACACACACACACACACACAGCATACCGCAGCATAGCCATACAGTTTAAGTTCACCCACACTTTATATTAATAAAAAGGTTTACAGTGCAAATACTGTTGTTGCATATACTGTGCATAAAATTTGAAAACATTTGCAAAAAACACCACTGTATCATTAATTTTTTTTTTAAACCTTTAAGTAACCATTTTTTAAACATCTATAAACATTACTTTTACATAGATAGACGGACCAGATATTCCTAACACTTTGGGAATACTTAAGGGTTACCAGTTGTTTTGTAAACTGTCTATAAACATTATCTGGATTGTTATTATAAAGTTGCAACCGATGACTATAATACCTTGTTAAATAGTTAATAAACAGTACCAGTAAAACGTGGGCAGTACCAGTAAAACATGTAAACAGTACCAGTCAAACATGTGGGTTGTCCTGATACTGTACTTCAAAATGTAATAGTGTAAAAATTGCCACAGAATAAAGTAATTGTTCAAGATCTATTGGTAACTCATAAAAATAATGTCATATTTGCATAAACTGTCACTACCGTATATATCCCGACACTAGCACATTAAGATAAGCTATGAAAAAAATCATGTTCCTCTGCCTCTTTCTGGTTAAATAATGTTTATAATAATTGTTAATATAGCAAGCTATATTAACTATTCCAGGTTATTTATGCATAGCATAAATAATAGTTAGTAGAGCATGCTATGCCACTTTCATCAAAACATATTACAAAGCTATAGCAATCTCATGTCATTCCGTCTGTTCGAAAAAAAAGTTGCACTAACTGTTCGTTACAAGCAGCATTTGCCGTCAGGCAGGTAACGATAGCTAACATAAACATATTTTTGCTAGCCTACCTGCTGCAAACTTACACTTTTTTTGTACAAGACAAGTAGAGCTATTTTATCCAGTGTAATTTATCACATACCACTATCTTGTTTTTTCTTATCCTCCTCTTCCTTTCTCTTTTTTCTTTTCTGGCTTCCTGAAGCATAAAATTCCGCTTAAAATCCGAAGATTTTGTATTTTGCCGCAGCAGAGATCGCGTGGTTGGCTGGCTGCTGTCAGCGACTACTGAGAGGGGGCCTTTTAAGGGGGATCCCGATAACAGTGTCATTGCACTTTACTGCATTGACTATCAATGGGGCGCTCACACAGTTTGTCGTTTCATTTTATTCTTAACCTGTCGCTGTCTTGGGGCCCCAGGCCAGCTCGGGGCCCCAAGCAATTGCTTGGTTTGCCTGCCTTGTCGCGACGGGCCTGCACACACACACACACACACACACACACACACACACACACACACACACACACACACACACACACACACACACACACACACACACACACACACACACACACACACACACACACACACACACACACACACACACACACACACACACAGAAAGAGAGTTTAAAAAATAACACAACACTGCCACCCTTTAGTGAGGGGAGGGCAGACAGAGAATAAATATTCAGAAGAAATATATTAAATAAAATAAATATATTGATCTGAAAAATAGTATGATTATTTTAAAGCTATTTGGTTACATTTTAATAAAACATTGTTTTAGTATGTTTTTAAACACACACACATACACGTTGTAATACCAGTGTAATACCCATGTCATTATACAAATTTGTGTCCTCATAAATCACATAAACAAGAGAGAGAGAGAGAGAGAGAGAGAGAGAGAAACAAGTTTTTTTTTTTATCCTGCTTCAAAACTAATACAATGCTGCCATCTTGTGTTCATTGAGGGGAGAGCAGCACAGACAGATACAGAATTGATTATTTAAAAAAATATTTAAAATAAATATATATATTCATCTGAAAAATAGTATAGTCATTTTAAATTAATCTAAGTTCAATTACCAAACATACAATCTTAATTTAATTTAAATCAAAATATTATTTTACAAGATATGAGACAATTTCTGTTCCCCTTTTTTTGTCCTTATTTAATCCCTCGCCATGGCAACACCGTTTGAGATATCCAATATTCGTTCGCATTTTAGCATCTTCCGTATCTTTGTTTCATGTTGACCGAGTTTGGTGGAGATTGAATAAATCGCCTACGAGGAGAACGTAAAAACTCAGACCCTGAATTACATAAATATTCACCTTCAAACCAAAATATCTGACTTCCTGTTGGTCGGAGCTAATGACTGTAAATTAGAAAGTTGTCCGGCTCGAAGAGAACAATATATGTACCGAGTTTGGTGACTGAAGATAAAACTAACCCCCCCACTTTTGTCAAAAGGTGGCGCTAGAGAGGCCCTCATCCCCGCCCATTTCTGATGCTTTGCCAATGTGTACTGACTGACATCTCTGATGTGTGTGTTGAGTTTCAAGCAGTTTCAAGCAATTTCAAGCATGCTAAGAGTCTCAAAACAGCCAAAAGATTATTAAACTTTGACACGTTGCCATGGCAACAGTATTTGAAATTTCAGGAATCCATTTCATACGTCTCTATCTGTCATGTTTTCACAGTATACTGATGAAGTTTGAAGTCAATCGTGTGAAAATAAGATGGTGATTCAAAGCATTTTTGAAAGTGACACACTTCCTGCTGCCAGTTGGTGGCGCTATAACTTTGACTCACAAAAGTCATATCCATGTGATCGGCCTCTTACAACGAACACACAGCTGAAGTTTCATCCAAATCAGTCAATGTTTGCTGACGTTATAACACACTTCCTGTTTCCCTTTTCTCGCCATAAATTCGTTGCTTCGCCACGGCCAAACCATTTGAGATATCAAAAATCCGCTCGCAATTTAGCATCCTGGATATGTTCTCTTCATGCTGACCGAGTTTGGCAATGATCGAAACAATGGCCTCGGAGGAGTATATTAAATTCCAGAGCATGCGTTTTCCGAACAACCCATAATAGCTCACTTCCTGTAGGGCTGACGCATAACTTAGAGCACGAAAGTTGTTCGGCCTGATGAGGTCTATATGTGTACCGAGTTTCATACATGTACGTGCAAGTGTGTTTGATATATGGACCAAGTTTTCAGACCCCACTTTAGGGGGCGCTGTCGAGCCCCCCTGCCACGCCCGGGTACCAGCTTCAGCCCGGCTCTGATGGCCGCGCATTCCGACGCCTGTGCGAAGTTTCAAGAGTTTTCGAGCATGTTAAGTGCCCCAAAAGTACCCGAGAAGTCGAAAAAAAAAATAAAAAAAAAAAAAAAAAAAAAAACAAAGAATAATCCTTAGGGGAACAATAGGGCTCTGCGCCCTTTGGGCTTGGGCCCTAAAAAAAAAACAAAGAATAATCTGAGGAAGAACAATAGGGCTCTGCGCCCTTTCAGGGCTTGGGCCCTAATAAGATAACAATGTTTGAAATGGGTTTGGCTAAAAAGAAGATTTTGGTTTTGTCTATAATATGTACTTATACTATATTGACTGGGTTAAATAGAATTGCATTACTAAAAAGAGACTAAAATACAATTTTCATTTACTAAAACTTGACTAAAATGTCATCAGTTATCGTCGACTAAAACTAGACGAAAATAGCCATAGATAATTCTGACTAAAATAAGACTAAAATGCTCAGACTTTTAGTCGACAAAAACTTGACTAGACTAAAAATAGTATGACTATGACTAAAACTAATAAAAACTAAAATGACAGCTTGACACAAAGACTAGACTAAAACTAAAATTAAAACAGGCCGCCAAAAACAACACTATTACCCAACAGTCAAATAAATCAATCTAGTGCATGTTCACATTGACGCAGCATTGCTAATAAATTGCAACTTCCTGTTTGTGAAATGCCTCTACGTTCTGACCAAACGTGCCAAGTGAATAAATATAAAAGTAATAAGTTATGTAAACAAACGTTTAAATAATGTTACAATACAGAATACATATGTGTTTTTTTTTAACTCGAGTACAATGGTCAAACATTTTTGCAGCGCATGTTTAGAATAACAGAGGAACAGCAGCACAGGTCAATGCAAAAACCAATTTTCCTTGCTATTGCCTTCAGCTTGTTAACCACAGAGGACTGTTATAGTCACTTTCCCTTTATTTCCCTGCTTTAGAATAAAATGCTTGTTTAAAAAAGTGCTATACAAATAAATATAAATTAAAACAACATTGTATTGTATCACTTTTTGCTTTATTTCATGCAGTGTGTGAGTTATACAGCCGTTTTCGGTGATAAATAGAGGCTGTTCTCTTTCGAGTCAGTCTCTCGACACTGAGTCACCCATAGGTGTCACTATGGGGTTATCCCCTCCTTGAATCTACTGAATCCATCCATCCATCCATCCATCCATCCATCCATCCATCCATCCATCCATCCATCCATCCATCATCTTCCGCTTATCCGGGGCCGGGTCGCGGGGGCAACAGTCTAAGCAGAGACGCCCAGACTTCCCTCTCCCTAGCCACTTCCTCCAGCTCTACCGGGGGAACCCCGAGGCGTTCCCAGGCCAGCCGGGAGACATAGTCCCTCCAGCGTGTCCTAGGTCTTCCCCGGGGCCTCCTCCCGGTGGGACGTGCCTGGAAAACCTCCCTGGGAAGGCGTCCAGGAGGCATCCGAAATAGATGCCCGAGCCACCTCAGCTGGCTCCTCTCGATGTGGAGGAGCAGGGGCTCTACTCCGAGTTCCTCCCGAGTGACTGAGCTTCTCACCCTATCTCTAAGGGAGCGCCCAGCCACCCTACGGAGAAAGCTCATTTCGGCCGCCTGAATCCGGGATCTTGTCCTTTCGGTCATGACCCACAGCTCATGACCATAGGTGAGAGTAGGAACGTAGATTGACCGTTAAATCGAGAGCTTTGCCTTGCAGCTCAGCTCCTTCTTTACCACGACAGACCGGTACATCGACCGCATTACTGCAGAAGCTGCACCGATCCGTCTGTCAATCTCCCGTTCCATCCTTCCCTCACTCGTGAACAAGACCCCAAGATACCTGAACTCCTCCACTTGAGGCAGGAACTCTCCACCCACCTGAAGCGGGCAAGCCACCCTTTTCCGACTGAGAACCATGGCCTCGGACTTGGAGGTGCTGATTCTCATCCCAGCCACTTCACACTCGGCCGCAAACCGTCCCAGTGCACACTGAAGGTCCTGGCTCGAGGAGGCCAACACGACAACATCATCCGCAAAAAGCAGTGACGAAATCGCGTGGTCCCCAAACCGGACACTCTTCGGCCCTTGGCTGCGCCTAGAAATTCTGTCCATAAAAATTATGAACATACACCGGTAACAAGTCTGACTTATTGCCGGCAATGCGGACCAAGCTCCTGCTCTGGTCGTACAGGGACCAAACAGCCCTAAGCAGGGGGCCGCCGACCCCATACTCCGAGAGCACCCTCCACAGGATACCACGAGGAACACAGTTGAATGCCTTCTCCAAATCCACAAAACACATGTGGACTGGTTGGGCAAACTCCCATGAACCCCCCAGCACCCTGGAAAGGGTATAGAGCTGGTCCAGTGTTCCACGATCTGGACGAAAACCACACTGTTCCTCCTGAATCCGAGGTTCCACTATCGGCCGAATTCTCCTCTCCAGTACCCTGGCATAGACTTTCCCAGGGAGGCTGAGAAGTGTGATCCCCCTATAGTTGGAACACACTCTCCGGTCCCCCTTCTTGAAAAGAGGGACCACCACCCCGGTCTGCCAGTCCAGAGGTACTGTTCCCGACCGCCATGCGATGTTGCAGAGGCGTGTCAGCCAAGACAGCCCCACAACATCCAGAGACTTGAGGTACTCAGGGCGGATCTCATCCAACCCCGGTGCCTTGCCACCAAGGAGCTTTTTAACCACCTCGATGACTCAACGGAACACATGTCGGTGGGATTGAGGAGATACTCAAAGTATTCCTTCCACCGCCCGACGATATCCCCAGTTGAGGTCAACAGGTGCCCATCTCCACTGTAAACAGTGTTGGTAGGGCACTGCTTCCCCCTCCTGAGGCGTCGAACGGTTTGCCAGAATCTCTTCGAGGCCGACTGATAGTCTTTCTCCATGGCCCCACCAAACTCCTCCCAAGCCCGATTTTTTGCCTCCACGACTACCCGGGCTGCAGTCCGCTTGGCCTGCCGGTACCTGTCAGCTGCCTCCGGAGTCCCACAAGCCATCCAGGCCCCGATAGGACTCCTTCTTCAGCTTGACGGCATCCCTTACTTCCGGTGTCCACCACCGGGTTCGGGGATTGCCGCCTCGACAGGCACCGGAGACCTTACGGCCACAGCTCCGAGCGGCCGCAGCGACAATGGAGGTGGAGAACATGGTCCACTCGGACTCAATATCTCCAGACTCCCTCGGTATCCGGTCGAAGTTCTGCCGGAGGTGGGAGTTGAAGATCTCTCTGACAGGGGGCTCGGCCAAACGTTCCCAACAGACCCTCACAGTACGTTTGGGTCTGCCGGGTCTGTCCAGCTTCCTCCCCCGCCATCGGATCCAACTCACCACCAGGTGGTGATCATTTGACAGCTCCGCCCCTCTCTTCACCCGAGTGTCCAAGACATATGGCCGAAGGTCTGATGACACGACCACAAAGTCGATCATCGACCTCCGGCCTAGGGTGTCCTGGTGCCACGTGCACTGATGGACACCCTTATGCTTGAACATGGTGTTCGTTATGGACAAACCGTGGCTAGCACAGAAATCCAATAACAGAACACCGCTCGGGTTCAGATCAGGGGGGCCGTTCCTCCCAATCACGCCCCTCCAGGTGTCACTGTCACTGCCCACGTGGCCGTTGTAGTCCCCCAGTAGAACGACGGAGTCTCCTGTCGGAGCACTTTCCAGCACCCCTCCCAGAGACTCCAAGAGGGCCGGGTACTCCGCACTGCCATTTGGGCCGTAGGCACAAACGACAGTGAGAGACCTATCCCCGACTTGAAGGCGCAGGGAAGCGACCCTCTTGTTCACCGGGGTGAACTCCAACACATGGCGGCTGAGCTGGGGGGCTATAAGCAAACCCACTCCAGCCCTCCGCCTCTCACCATGGACAACTCCTGAGTGGTAGAGAGTCCAGCCTCTCTCAAGAAGTGTGGTTCCAGAGCCCAAGCTGTGCGTGGAGGTGAGCCCGACTATCTCTAGTCGGTACCTCTCGACCTCCCGCACAAGCTCAGGCTCCTTCCCTGCCAACGAGGTGACATTCCACGTCCCTAAAGCCAGATTCCGTGTCCAGAGATCGGGTCGTAGGGGGCCTCGCCCTCGACTGCTGCCCGATTCACAATGCACCGACCCTTTGCGCTCCCTCCTGCAGGTGGTGAGCCCACAGGAGGGCGGCCCCACGTCACTCCTTCGGGCTGAGCTCGGCCGGACCCCATGGGGGGAGGCCCGGCCACCAGGCGCTCGCATACGAGCCCCGGGCTTGGCTCCAGGGTGGGGCCCCGGCTGCGCCATGCCGGGCGACGTCACGGTCCTTGGTGTGGTTTTGAACATAAGGGTTTGTGAACTGTTCTTGGTCTGGCCCGTCACCAAGGACCTGTTTGCCTTGGGAGACCCTACCAGGGGCATATAGCCCCAGACAACATAGCTCCCAGGATCATTCGGGTACTCAAACCTCTCCACCACGATAAGGTGACAGTTCAAGGAGAGGGAATCTACTGAAGCCTTATTGATAAGGAATCTACTGAAGCCTTATTAAATAACCGTGTGGGCAAGAAACTGCACGCCAATGGCATTCAAGCGCTCCCCATGCACTATACACACTCAGAAAAATAGTATAACTGTACCTTTAAAAGGTACACAATTGGTCTTTAGGGTACAATTATACCTTTGTTTTCCTCTACTTAGAGCAGGGGTAGACAAGTTTGGTCCTAGAGAGTCGCTGAGAAGATTTATTAAAAAAGACGTTTCGACCCAAAAGGTCTTCGTCAGGCAAACAACAATAATTTGTATCAGTGTGAACCATCACACCTGACCTCATTAGTGAACTAATTACCCAATCATCCAATGTAGCGTCAAAGAGAGAAAAAAAACTTTTAACAATGAAGCATAAATCAACAGAAAAATAAATGGAATAAATAACAAACCCAAATAACCAATATAATGTGAACATAATATGATGAGATAATTTTTTTTATTTATAATTATATATATATTATATATTTCTCATCCTAACAAATTGAGCAAAATATGTCAAAAGATATATCAAAAATATCAACAGACAAATGGGGGTAAAAAATTATATTTATATATTATTCAACCATAAATCAACAGAAAAAAATAAGTTACACACCCAAATATAATACACAACGTAATATTAGGAAATCTTCCTTATATGGTGTGGCTCGGAGAGTGAACTACATGAGTTTTATTTATTTCTTAATCGTAGTAGGGAACATCTCAAATTTACCATTGATTATGATGAGTGTCAAGTCAGTTTTCTTGACTTACTAATAATAAAAGACAATGATAAACTAGACAGATCTATATAGAAAGCTTACTGTTAGAAACACTATATTACATGGTCAGAGTTTTCATCCGACTCGTTTAAAGAAAAGTCTTCCAATTAGTCAGTTCAAAAGTATTTGCACAACTCTTTACACCGTATTTCATACATTTCATATGTCAGAGGTTTTCACGAAAGGGGTTATGCTGATCCTATGTGGATTCGAGAGGCTGCTGCACGATTTGAAAATATTGATCACGCTTGAAGTCTACCGATAACAGGTTGTCTTGTATTATTCAGTATTCTGCGTTATGTAAGGAATTTGCACATATAGTTCGAAAACATTGGCACATTTTAAGTTCAGATCCTGCAATGAGTCATTTTTATAAAGATCCTCCACGATTTGTACACAAACGAGCTCCAAATATACAGCAAATGGGGGTGAGAGCTGACAAAGTGTTGGCACGTTCAAGTATGCCATTTCTAGTCCCTGATGGGAATTATAGGTGTGGACAATGTGCACAATGTAATTTTACAAATAAATGTCACACATTTAGCCACCCTCATTCTGGGAATAATTTCGTGTAACACCACAGTTAATTTATTTCACTTATTCCATTCAAAAAGTGAAACTTGTATATTATATTAATTCATTACACACAGACTGATATATTTCAAATATTTTTTATTTAAATTTTGATGATTATAACTGACAACTAAGGAAAATCCCAAATTCAGTATCTCAGAAAATTAGAATATTACTTAAGACCAATATCTTGGCCAACTGAAAAGTATGAGCATGTACAGCACTCAATACTTAGTTGGGGCTCGTTTTGCCTGAATTACTGCAGCAATGCGTGGCATGGAGTCGATCAGTCTGTGGCACTGCTCAGGTGTTATGAGAGCCCAGGTTGCTCTGATAGTGGCCTTCAGCTCTTCTGCATTGTTGGGTCTGGCATATCGCATCTTCCTCTTCACAATACCCCTTAAGGTCAGTCGAGTTTTCTGGCCAATTAAGAACAGGGCTACCATGGTCCTGAAACCAGGTACTGGTTGCTTTGGCACTGTGTGCAGGTGCCAAGTCCTGTTAGAAAATGAAATCTGCATCTCCATAAAGTTGGTCAGCAGCAGGAAGCTTGAAGTGCTCTAAAACTTCCTGGTATAAGGCTGCGTTGACCTTGGACCTCAGAAAACACAGTGGACCAACACCAGCAGATGACATGGCACCCCAAACCATCACTGACTGTGGAAACTTTACACCAGACCTCAAGCAAAGTGGATTGTGTGCCTCTCCTCTCTTCCTCCAGACTCTGGGACCCTGATTTCCAAAGGAAATGCAAAATGTACTTTCATCAGAGAACATAACTTTGGACCACTCAGCAGCAGTCCAGTCCTTTTTGTCTTTAGCCCAGGCGAGACGCTTCTGACGCTGTCTGTTGTTCAAGAGTGGCTTGACACAAGGAATGCGACAGCTGAAACCCATGTCTTGCATACATCTGTGCGTAGTGGTTCTTGAAGCACTAACTCCAGCTGCAGTCCACTCTTTGTGAATCTCCCCCACATTTTTGAAAGGGTTTTGTTTCACAATCCTCTCCAGGGTGCGGTCATCCCTATTGCTTGTACACTTTTTTTCTACCACATCTTTTCCTTCCCTTCGCCTCTCTTAATGTGTTTGGACACAGAGCACTGTGAACAGCGATCCTCTTTTGCAATGACCTTTTGTATCTTGCCCTCCTTGTGCAAGGTGTCATTGGACGTCTTATGGACACCTTTCAAGTCAGCAGTCTTCCCCGTGATTGTGTAGCCTACAGGACTAGACTGAGAGACAATTAAAGGCCTTTGCAGGTGTTTTGAGTTAATTAGCTGATTAGAGTGTGGCACCAGGTGTCTTCAATATTGAACCTTTTCACAATATTCTAATTTTCTGAGATACTGAATTTGGGATTTTCCTTAGTTGTCAGTTATAATCATCAAAATGAAAAGAAATAAACATTTGAAATATATCAGTCTGTGTGTATTGAATGAATAATATACAAGTTTCACTTTCTGAATGGAATTTGTGAAATAAATCAACTTTTTGATCATATTCTAATTATATGAACAGCACCTGTATATGATTAAATGCCCTTGTGGTTTAGCGTATACACACTCATTAAAGAGATGTGTTAAAACTCTTCATGGTTTATTTAGGATAACGTTTTTCCACGTTTAAGGATATCACAGCTTTCAGCTCTCAATGCAATAGCTGCATGCGCCAGTATTAATTTTGACAGCAAATTTTGATTTAGTTTTAGTCATAGTCTTTTGACTAAAATGCCATTTAGTTTTAGTCATATTTTAGTCACCTGAATTGTTTTTAGTTTTAGTCGACTAAATATCATAAGATTTTAGTCGACTAAATCTACAGTAGATTCAGTAGATACAGTAAATCTACACTGCGCCGTGTTCTCCAGCGGTTATCAGCACGTTCAAATCATGTGCGCATCTGTTACACAGGACATCAGTTCTGACTGGATCTCTTCAATAATCGACCCTCCCTAACATTTTCGTCTCGTTTTTATTTGTTGACGAAAATGACAGTTGATTTTGGTCATAGTTTTTGTCATCCATCTCTAGTTTTTATTTAGTTATCGTCTTGTTTTCGTCAGTGAAAAAAGGTTGTTGACGAAATTATGACGAAAATTATTCATCAAAGAAAATAACACTGGCGTGCGCTCGTGACTATTTAGCTCCGCCCACACGATACGCCTCCATCCACCCGTATTTTTTTCAGCGTATCTTTCTTTTATAAATATAATAAAACTAAAGACTTATCGGAGATATGAAGGATGCAGTACTACTCTATAGGCACTCAAGATTGACATGAGATTGTCTGAAACTGAGTGTTTCACCCCCCCCCCCCCCCTTTAACACACAGATTGTGTCAGGTAATCACATACTCAGATGTAATTTTAAAAATAAAGTGAAACTAAATTATTAAGCATTTAATCAATAGTCGAGTACAGAACGCATGAGAAAAGCTCATGAAGAGATAACAGTTAACAGAGTTTGACCTTTGAATTAAATTAAAATGTAGCAACTGATAAAACTTTCTATATAAATAACTTTTATTTCCACAGGCCTGTTTGTTTGAGAACATACAAACACACAATGCACAATGATGGTGTGTGTCGGCGTATTATAACATGATGTGTTGAGAACAACACAACCAGATGTGTTAAAAATTGACACATGTTGTGTAGATTTTAACACATGTAGTGTGTGTGCTCAGGGACAACACATGTTGTGTATATTTGAACACATGTAGTGTGTGTGCTCAGGGACAACACATGTTGTGTAGATTTTAACACATGTAGTGTGTGTGCTCAGGGACAACACATGTTGTGTAGATTTGAACACATGTAGTGTGTGTGCTCAGGGACAACACATGTTGTGTAGATTTTAACACATGTAGTGTGTGTGCTCAGAGACGACACATGTTGTGTAGATTTTAACACATGTAGTGCTCAGAGACGACACATGTTGTGTAGATTTTAAGACATGTAGTGTGTGTGCTCAGAGACGACACATGTTGTGTATATTTTAACACATGTAGTGTGTGTGCTCAGGGACAACACATGTTGTGTAGATTTTAAGACATGTAGTGTGTGTGCTCAGGGACAACACATGTTGTGTAGATTTTAACACATGTGGGGTGTGTGCTCAGGGACAACACATGTTGTGTAGATTTGAACACATGTAGTGTGTGTGCTCAGAGACAACACATGTTGTGTAGATTTGAACACATGTAGTGTGTGTGCTCAGAGACGACACATGTTGTGTAGATTTTAACACATGTAGTGCTCAGAGACGACACATGTTGTGTAGATTTTAAGACATGTAGTGTGTGTGCTCAGAGACGACACATGTTGTGTAGATTTGAACACATGTAGTGTGTGTGCTCAGAGACGACACATGTTGTGTATATTTTAACACATGTAGTGTGTGTGCTCAGGGACAACACATGTTGTGTAGATTTTAACACATGTAGTGTGTGTGCTCAGGGACAACACATGTTGTGTAGATTTGAACACATGTAGTGTGTGTGCTCAGAGACGACACATGTTGTGTAGATTTTAACACATGTAGTGCTCAGAGACGACACATGTTGTGTATATTTTAACACATGTAGTGTGTGTGCTCAGAGACGACACATGTTGTGTATATTTTAACACATGTAGTGTGTGTGCTCAGAGACGACACATGTTGTGTAGATTTTAAGACATGTAGTGTGTGTGCTCAGAGACGACACATGTTGTGTATATTTTAACACATGTAGTGTGTGTGCTCAGAGACGACACATGTTGTGTAGATTTTAAGACATGTAGTGTGTGTGCTCAGAGACGACACATGTTGTGTAGATTTTAACACATGTAGTGTGTGTGCTCAGAGACGACACATGTTGTGTATATTTTAACACATGTAGTGTGTGTGCTCAGGGACAACACATGTTGTGTAGATTTTAACACATGTAGTGTGTGTGCTCAGGGACAACACATGTTGTGTAGATTTTAACACATGTGGGGTGTGTGCTCAGGGACAACACATGTTGTGTAGATTTGAACACATGTAGTGTGTGTGCTCAGAGACGACACATGTTGTGTAGATTTTAACACATGTAGTGTGTGTGCTCAGAGACGACACATGTTGTGTATATTTTAACACATGTAGTGTGTGTGCTCAGAGACGACACATGTTGTGTAGATTTTAAGACATGTAGTGTGTGTGCTCAGAGACGACACATGTTGTGTATATTTTAACACATGTAGTGTGTGTGCTCAGAGACGACACATGTTGTGTAGATTTTAAGACATGTAGTTTGTGTGCTCAGAGACGACACATGTTGTGTAGATTTTAACACATGTAGTGTGTGTGCTCAGAGACGACACATGTTGTGTAGATTTTAACACACAACCTGTGCTGTTCCTTTAACACATCTCTGTATTACCTGTGACCAGAGGTGGGTAATCCAGGGGTCAGAAAGTAAAAGTCCCACCATATTTTTTGTGCACTCATGAACCCAGTCAGCTGATTTCACAAATTAATTCTAAAAACTGTGCTTTTAGCAAATCCAAGTGTTTGGAACAAAACACAGAGCAGGACTTTTTATTTTCTGAACCTGGACTTTCCACCTCTGTTCACATTTCGAAGTCTCTGCTGCCCTGTGGTGGACAACTTGAGACTGACAATCACAAGATCTCAGCAGAGGAGGATTAAACAACTCCACAATCAGCATTACCAGCTTCACACATTACTAACCAGACTGACTTTATTTCTGTCAGACGTCTATAGAAGCTCTGATTGAGAATCAACAGAGGTTTAGATGTTGATGTTTTATTGAGAATAATTATGTCTAACATCAGATTTTCTCTGGTTGCTGTAGTTGTGTTTTTTATGGCGAGAACAGCAAGAGAAACCGTGGTCAGATGATGTTGGCTGCTTGTTGATGATACAGATGTGATCGTCATGTAGTTGTATTCTCTACGTTTGCTTCTCATGTCATGAGAAGCATTGATTATAGTAACCATGTGACTTTCAGCACGATATCCAGCAGTGTTTAAATCAGATAAACTGAATGATTACAAAAAAATGGATGTACAATTTTTTGCATTCCTGTTTATAAACACTTTCGGACACACAGACTTCAAGAATCTTGAATATTATATAATATTTTTTTTATCTCATCATATTATGTTCACATTGTATTGGTTATTTGGGTTTGTTATTTATTCCATTTATTTTTCTGTTGATTTATGCTTCATTGTTAAAAGTTTTTTTTCTCTCTTTGACGCTACATTGGATAATTGGGTAATTAGTTCACTAATGAGGTCAGGTGTGTTGGTTCACACTGATACAAATTATTGTTGTTTGCCTGACAAAGACCCTTTGGGTCGAAACGTCTTTTTTAATAAATCTTCTCAGCGACTCTCTAGGACCAAACTTGATGGAAAACAATGGTATAATTGTACCCTAAAGACCAATTGTGTACCTTTTAAAGGTACAGTTATACTATTTTTCTGAGTGTGTATAGTGCAGGGGAGCCCGCTTCTATTTTGCACGCTTGAACGCCATTGGCGGGCGGTTTCTTGGGTTGCAATGTCTTTTTTAACAAATCTTTGGGAGCAGCAAAAGCAGTGTGCAGATACTTGTTGACTTTGAGTTGCTTCATCTAATCTAGCACCTGCAAAAAAGTTTATTGGATGGACATTTTAATATTCTCTCAGTAGAAAAAATATTTTGTGTCTGCGTGTCTGAATTGGCCTAAAAACCCACAAGAATGCAGATTCTCATTTTTGAAAACTTGAACGTCATTAAACCTCACTTAACTTGTCACCTGCGTCAATTCAAGAGTGCATGATTACATAGAATCGGGAAGGATTGTCCACACTTACACAGAGGAAATGAAGAAAGGCAGGAAGTGTGTTAACATTTTTTAAACAAAGTTCTCCAAACAGATCAACTGTCATTTTAATACATGAATCCTACAGTGAAGCGAGGTAGGACAGTTCTCTAATTATTTACAGTTTCAGTGCAGATTGATTGATTGTTGCTGTCTGATGAAAATAATCCATATGTATCTGAAATCATGCAAATACCCTTATTTTAATCATCTGCTCAATGTCTTCCAGAATGCTTTGTCTTTTCTCTCTGGTTTCTCTGCTCGTGATTCCAGGTGAGTCTCAACCTAAACCTTCCCAGATACACTCTCAGAAAATAAAGTACATAATTGTACCTTTAAGGGTACAATGGCTTGTCACTGGGGTGGTACCCTTAAAGGGTTAGTTCACCCAAAATGAAAAAATACTCACCCTCAAGTCATCCGAGGAGTTATATTACAAAAGTTCTGGCTAATCCAAGCATCATAATAGCAGTAATAGTTGCCCTGTTTTTGAAGTCCATAAAATATGCATCTGCCCATCATATAACTGCTCCACGCAGCTCTGGGGTGTTAATAAAGGCCTTCTGAAGCTAATCGATGCGTTTGTGAAAGAAAAATATCCATATTTAAAACTTTATAAAGTAAAGTTTCGGCCGACTGCCTTCCGTGTTCAATTTATGGAAAAAGTGTTGAAAGGTCCTTTGCCGATCGAAAGACTAACGCGACCAGGTCCGCTCGTCATGACGTCACGCACGCATCTTGAGTTTCACTTTCAACATTCAACACTTTTCCATGGGAGGCGGTCGACTGGAACTTTACTTGATAAAGTTTTAAATATTATATTTTTCTTACACAAATGCGTCGATTCTCTTCAGAAGGCCTTTATTAACACATCGGAGCCATGTGGAGCAGTTATTCGATGGACAGATGCATTTTTTATGGACTTCAAAAACAGAGCAACTATTACTGCTATTATAATGCTTGGATTAGCCAGGACTTAAAAAAAAAACAAAAACAAACTCTGATTATATTCGTCTGAAAGAAGAATGTCATATACACCTCGGATGACTTGAGGATGAGTAAATCATGGGCTAATTTTCATTTTTCGGGTGAACTATCTCTAAGTCAGGGGTAGGCAAGTTCAGTCCTAGAGAGCTGATGTCCTGCAGAGTTTAGCTCCAACCCTACTAAGCCACCACAGTATAAAACTCATGGCTCCCAGCATGCATTGCAGCATTAAGGTTGTCACCATTGTTGAGTTTCATATGCGGATTCTTGATATCTCTTTGCATCTAAAATTTCCCCCCCCTAGAATGCATTTAAAAATCAAAATTCAGAATGTCTGATCTGTGGCAAGAAAGTATTGTTGGTGAATATTATTTATTAATAGTTTCAGTCAGTGATGATTTCAGTCAAATATTTTTCTTCTTGACAATTTTTGTTTATGGCTTCTTTTGATTTGAACAGATTATGTGTTTTGTTAACACTATATCAAAAACCACAAAATAAAGCCAAGAGTCAAACTGCCCAACTAAATGAAACACTGATTGCCATAATGGTGACCACATATTTTCAATAAATCATCAACATCTAAACCTCTGTTAATTCTCAATAAGAGCTTCTATAGATGTCTTTCAGGGTTGCAGCCAAACTCTGCAGGACAGCGGCTCACTAGGACCGAACTTGCCTGCCAATGGTTAATTGTAGGGTTAATTGTACCCTAAGGACCAATTGTGTACCTTTTAAAGGTACAGTTATACGTTTTGTTCCCCAAGAAAAAAAAATTGTACCTCCACTGTACCTTTTTTTCTGAGAGTGCAGTATACAATCATTGAAACAATGTTGAGTCAGTGTTGAATTAACGTTACAAAGTGATGTTACTTTAGCATCACTCTTGCACCCTCAGTTAATGTTGAAGCAATACTGATATTTTAACCACAAATCAATGGTAATAAGGTTGAGTCAACATTACAAAGTGATATTTTTTTAACATCACTTTTGCACCCTCAGATAATGGTGAAGCACTGTTGAGATTTCAACAAAAATGAATTATAATATAATTGAATCAACTTTATGAACTGATATGTTAGTTCAATATCACGTTTGCACCTGCATTTAAACAGAGGTGTCAAATCCAGGGCCAGAAAGAAGTAGAAGTCCTGGCATATTTTTATTCCACTCATGAACTCAGTCAGCTGATTTCACTAATTAATTCCACCTCCTGTCTGAAAAACTGTGCTATTAGCAAATCCAGGTGTTCAGTACAAAATACAGAGCAGGACTTTTTATTTTCTGAACCTGGACTTTCCACCTCTGACAGTCTCTTGTCAGATCCATATAAATGTAAAAAATAAATGTTACTCTGGATAGAACGTTAGTGGGTGTTTTGGCAGCCAATCACATCATACCTCTTTTTCAATGTCTTTTTCAATGTCTTTTTCAAATGCTTTCACCGCTTTTCACTTGTTATCACTGACCAGACTGACTTTATTTCTGTCAGACAGAAGCTCTTATTGAGACGAACAGGATTTGTGTTGATGATTCAGTGAATGTTTCATCTTGAAGTCTCCAGAATCGTGATTAGTGGCTCATTTATTTGAGCTCTTGACCCTTGACTCTTTCACATCAGTTTTTCTCTGTTTGCTGTGACTGTGTGTTTATTATGCACATTTGAAGCAGCAGAAATTACAATGAGAAAACTATGATCAGATGATAAAGTTATCATCTCATACATTTGCTGAAATCAGCAAGTGTTTAATATGTGAAACTTTACTGTAAAAAATATTATCAGTTATTAATAATTTTTTTAATGTTATTGTTATCATTATCTGCACATTTGATTTTAGAAACACAGTACACATAGGATGTTCTAGTCTATGGTGTCACACAGGCACACACACATATCAAGAATCAGCTCATGAATCTCAATAATGGTAATAAACCAAAAGCTTCATCCCGCAATGCATTCTGGGAGTCACCATAGTACAAAACTCATCCATGACTCCCAGCATGCACTGCAGGATGAAGCTTTTGTTACCATTGTTGTGATTCATGATCTGATTCTTGATGTGTGTGTGTTTGACGAGTATCTCCTGCAGCTCTAAACTTTCTGAAAACATTGAATTTTTTAAAAATTAATTCTGCACTGCTGGACATCATGAAGTAGTTTAACAAAACTTTTATAGCTAACAGCACACAAATAAAGTAAATGTGTGCCATCCATTTACACATAAACTGGATCAGATCTTGAGATTATGACTTGATCAAGAAACTTCTGATCGTGTTTTCATGCCATAACAAACATATTTAATTAAAATGCAGTTATAGCAGAAAGAGGAGAATTATAAGACAAGTAAAGGGTCAAGAGCTCAAATAAAGGAGCCACTGATCACGATTCTGGTGACTTCAGATGAAACATTCAATGAACCATCAACATCTAAACCTCTGTTCATCTCAATAAGAGCTGGTTTGTGTAGATTCATGATTTCTAAAACATCCAGGTAATACAATAAACAGTCAAACACTCTTTATTAAACGTCAATGGACTAAACACAAGTTACCAATACGTGTCAGTGTTCATCCAAAGAGTAACTCTGGCAAATACACACATACAGTCACATGTGACACACATCTGACACACGTTGTGTAACTATAACACATTATTGTGTAAAAGGTTTTAACACACTTCTGTGTAAGAGGAATAACACATTAGTTGAGTTACAGGTAACACAGAGATGTGTTAAAGAAAACGACACAGGTTGTGTGTTAAATTTTACGCAACATGTGTTGTCCCTGAGCACACACACTACATGTGTTAACATCTACACAACATGTGTTGTCCCTGAGAACACACACACAATATGTGTTAAAATCTACACAAAATGTGTTGTCCCTGAGCACACACACTACATGTGTTAAAATCTACACAACATGTGTCAATTTTTAACACATCTGGTTGTGTTGTTCTCAACACATCATATTATAAAGCGCGACACACACCATCATTGTGCATTGTATGCAGTGTTTATGTTCTCAAACAAACAGGCCTGAGTAAATAAAAGTTATTTATATAGAATGTTTTATCAGTTGCTACATTTTAATTTAATTCAAAGGTCAAACTCGGTCAACTGTTATCTCTTCATGATCTTTTCTCAAAAGCAGCATCGATGTGGTGTTGAAGTGTGAATAATTGAGTTTATAGAGTCATAGAGTTTGAAACATTGTACTTTGTGTGCACATGCGTTCTGTACTCGACTATTGATTAAATGCTTAATAATTTAGTTTCACTTTATTTTTAAAATTACATCTGAGTATGTGATTACCTGACACAATGTGTGTGTTAAAATGACTTACACATTTATTGTGTTAAATTTGACACAACATGTGTTGTCCCTGAGCACACTCACTACATGTGTTAAAACTAACACAACATGTGTCATTTTTAACACATCTCTTTTTAGAGTGTAGAGTGCAAAATGCAAAAAGCTGACGAGAGGAGGATTTTACTTGGTCTACCGGACAAGTAGCTTGATTAAAACGTCAATGACACAAAATTCAAAACAGGGGAATCACCACAACGCGAGAATGATTCTGATAGCATTTAATTTAGCTTAAGTGGCGATTGATGGTGGATGGTGTGTAACTTTAAAGGTACAGTTATTCGTTTTGTACCTCCACTGTACCTTTTTATTCTCAAAGTGTATCATAGCTACGGGTGGGCCTAAGCCCATCCTGTCAGATCCAGGAAAATACATTATTATTTTTTTAATAATACTATTTTCTAACGTTTAAAAATTCTTCAATAATTATTTTAAATGTGATTTTATTTTGTCATGCATAAGAGCTCTATTCTAATATTAATACAAATATTCTAATTAGTCTCTTCAGTTACATCACGCCAGTAGTATTGTTATTAGGGCTGGGCGATATATATCGTGAGATTGTTATGCGCATCTCATCAGTAAAGCCGGTTAATTGATTAGTAGTAAAACGCCTTCACCTGCTTTCAGATGGAGCGGCATTTACTACAAAGAGCCGTAGTTAACTGACAAGCTGAGCCATATCGCATTAATATTGCGGATGTATCGCCAGCGATAATTAATGCGATATGGCTCAGCTTGTCAGTTAACTACGGCTCTTTGTACACAGCAAAAACTCCAGTGTTAAATTAACACTCCTGGGAGTGTATATGAGTCCACTCAAGAGTGTTGAAGGTAATGAGATAATTAAGTGATTAATTTAGTGATGATTGATCATTATTGAAGACACCTGATGATAACAAGCAGAATCTCTGAAGGAGAAAATCTCAAATTGTAAGCCACCGTTATGGGGATGGGTGTTTGCTTTAGTTGGGCTCTTGACCCTTATGTTATTAACTTTAGATTTTGTCTGGCTGCTGTATCTGAGCTATAACTGCCAGAAGAACAAAGACAAAAAAGTGATCCGTTCGTTATACTATGACAATCATCATTTAAACTATGTTTTAATTTTATGTTGATGTTTATTAACTGTGATTCTGCATAAATATATAATATTTAGATATAATATAAAGGATTTCTTAAAAAATGTTTAAAAAAAAAGATTTTTTTTAGGCACACACAGACGTCAAGATTCAGTCTATGCATCTCAACAATGGTGACGAGCAGAATATTCAATTAGGAAAAGAGAATTACATAGACAATTCAGATCATAATTTATTCATACCGCAATGCATGATGGGATCCATTAATGAGTTGTGATTGGTGGTAGCCACTGCAACATGCTTTATTATTGTCACCATTGTTGAGACTCACAGGCTGATTATTGACGTCTGTGTTTCTAAATAAATTAATTTGAAAGTCTTTTGATTAGAACAATGTTTATTAAATATTTTGGATTATAAGAAAAAAATGCTAATCACATACTGTAAAATCACAAAGCTGCTGCTAACAAGTTAAACTAAACTATCTCAATAAGTTTCATTTTTCTGATCACAGCATGATTATATCAAAACATAGCCAACACTATCAGATCACACTTTTCTTTGTTAATTTGACTGTTATAAATCAATAATAGCAGACAAACAAAATCTAAAGTTAAGACCCAGAAGGTCAAGAGCCCAACTAATGCACACACCCATCCCCATAACGGTGGCTTATAATTTATGATTTTCTCCTTCAGAGATTCTGCTTGTTAACATCAGGTGTCTTCAATAATGATCAATCATCACTAAATTAATCACTTAATTATCTCATTAACTTCTCTAACTTCTTTCTTAATTTAACACTGGAGTTTTAGCTTTGTAGTAAATGCCGCTCCATCTGAAAGCAGGTGAAGGCGATTTACTACTAATCAATTAACCGGCTTTACTGATGAGATGCGCATAACAATCTCACGATATATATCGCTCAGCCCTAATTGTTATGTTCTTCTTCGTGCCAATATGGCTATACTGGCCATAATATGGCAATAATGGCTAAACTGACATTTTATGACACATATAAGAAAGAAACACGTCTTGACAAAGATGACTGGACGCCGTAACACTTTTGTCATTTGAAAGTGAACTAACAGATCATTAGGATTATGATGATATTATCAGCCATACTTGTAAGCTATGGGTAGGTTTTTAGTCTGGCCCGCCGTGGCATGGCTATGCAATATTTGCATGTAATATTTGTGAGCAAGTGGTTTTCTAAATGTACATAAGCCACATGTATTAGCAATGGCAGGTTGTCTATACAGGACTTCTTTTCGTGATATAGTTATTGGGACTCGGGTTGGATCTCTCTCCTGCTTTGTTTTTGTTTTCACGTTGCAGCCGTTCACACCTGATTGCACGGAGCTAGTGCTTAGAGGTTAAGTATTTCATTTCTGCGACACTACACAGCAAAAACTCCAGTGTTAAATTAACACTCTTCAGAGTTTATTTGACTCCACACTCAAGAGTGTTAAAAGTTAAAGTGTTAAAAGTGTTAAAGTTAATGAGATAATTAAGAGATTAATTAAGTGATGATTTACCATTAGTGAAGACACCTGATGATAACAAGTAGAATCACTGATGGAAAGAGTCGCCATTTTAAGTCACCATTATGGTGATCGGTGTTTGCTTTATTTGGCCTTATCAAGTCAAGGGTTGACTTTTCAACATTAGTTTTATTTTCTCTGGCTTCTTTAACTGTGTGTCTGGAAAACACATTTTGTTATGGCAAAGAAAGCACAGAGAAAATCTGTTTAGGAGTTGATTATGTTTAGATTAATATTATTAATGTAATCATCATTTAGTGACCTGATGGAATAAGACCAATCTCTAATTGTGTGGGTGATGTGGTGATCTTACATTATAGAGTACAACAGCTCTGTGAAGCTACATCATGAGAATCTGCACAAAAAATTTGCAACTATTTTGTTGCTTTAGACACACACACACAGACATCAAGAACCAGCGTATGAATCTCAACAATGGTGACAAACAGCATATCAAATACACAGATCAACTCTGAACATCACAAAACAAGCTACTAAAAAGTCACATAAAACAGCAAAAATAAAAGAAAATGGTTAGAATAAAAAAAAATACTAAAACAATTAATCTTATAATTTATTCATGCTGCTGGGAGCCATTGGTGAGTTTTGATTGGTGCACCCAGAATGCACTGCACAAAGCTTTTTGATGGCCACCATTGTGGAGATTCATACACTGACTCTTGACGTCTCTGTGTGTCTAAATGATAGAGAAGCTCAAATCTTTTTTTGAACAGGTTATTGTTATTTTTTTTAATCTCTCTGATTATATTGAAAACAACAGATCTTGTGCTGAAGAATCAGGGTTGCTGTAATCAATAAAGTAAACCTAACTCAAAGATTAGGCTCTAAATAACATATGTGATTCAGCTCATGAAGATTTTGTCAAAACATAACCACTGGTCACATTATCTCTAGACACGTCTGGCCACTATAAAACAGCCAGACAAAAATTAATGTTAAAATGTCAAGGGTCCAGAGCCCAACTAAAGCAAACACCGATCACCATAATGGTGACTTAAAAATGGCATTCAGTGATTCTACTTGTTATCATCAGGTGTCTTCACTAATGGTCAATCATCACTTAATTAATCTCTTAATTATCTCATTAACTTTAACACTTCTTCAGAGTTACTTTTAACACTCTTGAGTGTGGAGTCAAATAAACTCTGAGGAGTGTTAATTTAACACTGGAGTTTTTGCTGTGTAGTATCACCTAGAGGAATTTCAAAAATAAAGCAACCTTGCAAACGGTCCTTCCGTGTGTCGCGCTCAAACATCACAAACACAGCTCATACGGGGGCTTGAGAAGGCATCAACATGTAGAACTAGACTATATTAAAAGACAAAACACTATAAAAGTTCCAACATATTTTAGCTGTTGCTATGTTTCAATCTCAAATTATTCCGGCCCACCCACACTATTCGAGGCCCACCCGTCATCCACTTTCTGCCTATGGCACTGGTGTGAACACAGCAGGGACTGAATGATTAGACAGCCCAGGTCAAACCCATCTGGGCCCCTTATGGCTGTGCTGGCTGGGATTGTACGACACAGAATACATTTTAAAATCTGTATTTTCCTGTTTTATATTTTCCAGGGATTTGCAGTCAGGCTTTGAATGTTCAGTACTCGAGTGTGAAGACATTTGTGCTAAAAGGTTCAACAACAAGTTTATCAGGCACTTATACACACCCAGATAATCTCACTGTGACTGAGATATTTTGGACCGTAAACCCAGGTAAAGACAAGCTCATCGATCTGTTGAATCATACAGATTACAGAGGCAGAGTTAAGGTCTTCCAGAACAATCAAACGTTCTCTCTCAGACTCAGTAATGTGAGATGTGAGGATGAAGGAATGTACTGCCTGAGAATCCTGACAAATGAAGAAAAACCAAATTATCTGTTTTGTCCTGGGATTCAGCTCAAAGTCACAGGTACAGTCACACTAATATTGCTCTGACAGATTTGACTCTGTTCTTTCATATAAATCAGTTTTGTCTGTGATTTCAGAGCTCAGAGTGGAGATTCCTGAAGAGGTCATTGAGGAACATTCGCCTGTTTTAGTTTGTAAGCCCACCTGTACCCTCTCGAATAAAACAAACTTCCTCTGGTATAAAAACGGCAGGCCTTTATCAAAACCGAGCGAGAGGAATGAGCTGTTGCTGCAGTCGGTCAGCAGTAAAGATACGGGAACATACAGCTGTTCAGCGAGACAACTTGGAGATCAGAAAATTCTGACGTCTTATGCCGTCACTCTTAGTGTCAGATGTACGTCACACACTTTCACCTGTTCATCTAAATTCAATCCTGACTGATCAAATGATCGACTGAGTAATTTGAGTCTTTTCTTCAGATCCTCCAAAGAGTGTCTCAGTGTCGGTCAGTCGGTCTGTAATAGTGGAGGGAGATTCAGTGACTCTGAGCTGCAGCAGTGACTCAAACCCTCCTGCTCTGAACTTCAGCTGGTTTAAGGAGGATCAAACCTCAGCTGTTGGATCTGGACAGAGTTTCAGCATCTCCAGCTTTAACTCCAGTTCCAGTGGACGCTTCTACTGTGAGGCTCAGAATAAATACGGATCTCGGAGATCAGCGTCTGTGTCTCTGTCTGTTAAAGGTGAGAATCTCCTGGTTTTGTAGGTCAGTGTCTGTATGTAGTGAGTGAAAGCGCTGGTCTCAGAAGAGTTTCTCTCTCTTTCTCTCGTCTGCACAGCTGAAGAAAGCGTCCGGTCTTCAGTCATAGTGGGAATCAGTGCAGCCGCTGTCATGACTGTGATACTGATGCTCGTCGTCTGGCTGTTGATCAGAAGGTGAGAGAGACTCTGTGTCTGGACCGTCATGAAGACTCAGAGTCGGTTTGTGTTCATGTTCATTTCTTCTTCTCTCACAGGAAACGAGCGACTCCATCAGAGCAAAACCCCAGAGGATCACAAGTGGCAACAGTGTGGCAATCTTCTCATGCTTCTTCTCATGTGTGTCCTGTCAGTTATAAAGGGAGAATTAACTCTCTCATCATTGTGTGTCATCAGGTCGAGTCTTCTGCGGACACCTACATGACCCTTGACCCCAAGTCCAGATGTGCTGAATATGACACACTGGATGTGAGTTATTCTGCTGTTGTTGTGAAGGTGTAACATGAGATCTTATTTGTGATGCATATGTTCACTTCTTCTCTAGAATATGAAGAGATCCTGTGACGCAGAGGACCCTGAAGATCAGGACGCCATTTATTATAACACTGTCATTTGATTATTAATTCAACAGTTCGTTTCACATTCATTTTTAGTGTTGTGATTCTAAAAACGAGAGAACATCTCAAAAACAGTCAAATACATCAATCTAGTGCATGTTCACATTGACGCAGCATTGCTAATAAATTGCAACTTCCTGTTTGTGAAATGCCTCTACGTTCTGACCAAACGTGCCAAGTGAATAAATATAAAAGTAATAAGTAATGTAAACAAACGTTTAAATAATGTTACAATACAGAATACATATGTGTTTTTTTAACTCGAGTACAATGGTCAAACATTTTTGTAGCGCATGTTTAGAATAACAGAGGAAAAGCAGCACAGGTCAATGCAAAAAACAATTTTCCTTGCTATTGCCTTCAGCTTGTTAACCACAGAGGACTGTTATAGTCACTTTTCCTTTATTTCCCTGCTTTAGAATAAAATGCTTGTTTAAAAAAGTGCTATACAAATAAATATTAATTGAAACGACATTGTATTGTATCACTGTTTGCTTTATTTCAGGCAGTGTGTGAGTTGCACAGTGCATCTTATGTCTATTGGCCTTTTTCGGTGATAAATAGAGGCTGTTCTCTTTCGAGTCAGTCTCTCGACACTGAGTCACCCATAGGTGTCACTATGGGGAAATCCCCTCCTTGAATCTACTGAAGCCTTATTAAAAAATCTTGCGGGCAAGAAACTGCACGCCAATGGCGTTCAAGGGCGCAAAATAGAAGCGGGCTCCCCATGCACTATACACACTTAGAAAAATAGTATAACTGTACCTTTAAAAGGTACACAATTAGTCTTTAGGGTACAATTATACCATGTTTTCCTCTACTTAGAGCAGGGGTAGACAAGTTTGGTCCTAGAGAGAGTCGCTGAGAAGATTTATTAAAAAAGACGTTTCGACCCAAATGGTCTTCGTCACAGCCTAGAAATCTAGACGCACCCTAGCGGCAGAAAATTTATTTTGCCGCGAGTGTAGTCTAGCAACTCTCGGTAGACCTGAGAGCTGGAAAAACCAAACTCTGGTCAAGCCAATCACAGCATGTGTAGAGTCGGTGGGCGGGCTTAACATAATTCTGTCAGATCCATTAAGTCAAGAATACACATGACAATAAAAATTATTTAGAAATTTTAATTGAATAATTTGCAATAGTTGATGAATCTGAATTTAATTAGTTTTTGGCGGTATGGCTCTGTTCAGGGAGTCCTCTGACCTTTCATGAGCACCATGAAATAGCAGAGAGTCAGAGGACAGCAGCAGCATTAGGGAACGCTCACACAGTTTAGGACTGGGAGAGCTTAACTATTCCCCCCAAACAAACCACACCTGGCAATCCCCTTGAGATAAACAAGAGGATGGAATTAGTCAATTAAAATGCTTAGAAAACTTATGATGGAATTACAAATTAATGGCAATATGGTTCTGTTCAGATGAGTCTCCTGACCTTTCATGAGCACTATGAAATAGCATTGAGTCAGGGGACAGCAGCAGCATTAGTGGACACTCAAAAGAATTAGGACTAGGAGAGCTGAAACCATTCCTCCCCCCCAACTGAAGCTGCAGTTGTAGCAGCCTCTATGCACAGAAAATGAGCCGTATAACGCTCTGAGGGAAGCTAGCAGTATGCATAGCGGCGGAGACAGAAGCAAGTGTCACAGGTCGGAGCGGACCGCGTGAGTCCCGCTCCTCCCTTAGTTTCCACCTCTGGGAGGTTCCCAGGGATACCCCACACGACCGGACACAACGAGGACTGGAGTAAAAACTGGAGTTCCCGAAGTTCTTGTGTAAACTGGAGTAAGGTTTAAAATTGCAAATCTTTATTAATTTACTTAAAATGGGGGAAGGGGAAGGGAAGGGGCTAAAATCCAAGAGGACTGGAGGGTGAGGACACCGCCTCAGAGCTCGCCGGCTCTTGTCGCAGGAGAACCTCAGATAAGTCGTCTCGTCCCTTTACTCAATGTCTGGCTTCAATGTCCTGCTATTTGCTCACTCGACTCTTTCTTTCTCTTTCCCAGGTCGGACCTTTCGGGGGATTTACGCCACGGCTCACTCCTTCTCCTGGACACAGGGATATAAAGGGTAAGTGCTGGGAACGGGGGCGACAGGGGTACCTCTCTCCTCGGGCGTGGTCCGACGGCTTCCTTTAGGAATGGATCAAGGGGCCGGCGTCATAGAAGTAGGTACCTCCAGGGCATCCGCTGGATCTGGGTCAATACTGGGACTTTTGTTTGGCATACAGGTAAGTATAACTTTGCTCAATGGATATCACTCACAGACTCCGTAGACACGGTTCATCAGTTTCGCTTTCTCTTCGTCTCAGGCTCCGTGATAGCGGTGGCTCAAGGGGGGATTGACCACGGCGGTGGTGCTGGATCGGGCGCTTCTCTAGGTGGATTCACACAGGTAAGTGCAGGTAAGTATGACTTTGCTCCGAGCGTGTGTGAGCGTTCCCCTCTCCTCCACTCGGGCACTGCACACGCACACAAAATTTCCTCCGACACAGGCACGTATCAATAGCTATTCGAGAGAGTTCTTACTTGGCTCCGGTCGTGCTACCACCGTAGAGACAGAGAGTAGGGTGATATTCACAGCGTGAATGTTAGGGCTAGTTACTCCGCCAGCTTCGGGATCGTACCTTCCCCAGAGAGTGGGTCAGCCTGGAAAGTGGTCTTTGGGACGACACGCACACAACACAACACAGCACAACACAGCAGATTCCAAGTGTACACTCTCAAAGTCAAGATACTGACTCACCCACGGCACTCCACACACTAACCAGGTGTACTTAAGGTCCAGAGACCACTTTTCCCACGTCGTTTATCTCGGGGGGGGGGGGGGGGATCGCTGAAGCGCTGGTATAGCAAAGAACCAACGAGAGGGACGTCGCTGCTACACCACCCCGGCGGCTTTCACTGTCCGCTGTCTCTGGCTCTCCCACGCTCATTCTCCGCGGTGGGACCACTCGTGTTCCTAGTTTCAACGTCACAAGGCTCACAGATGATACACTTCCGATGAATTTGTTACTGTATACGTTTCTCAGGGTACTCACACATTGATCAACCCGTGTGCTCGTCTTATTCTCTCCTTCAGTGTCTGGCTCGCATCCTGGCCGCTGTGCTCTCTCTCCCGAAGGGATTTGTTCATCAGCACTTCCGGCAACTGTCCTGCATGTAACTTCTCAGAATCGGACACACACTTGACACTTGAATCACAATGCAAAACTCGGTCTGTATTATACTCAGCCCCGTCTCTTTTCTTCTCTTTGTAGTTCTCCGGATCTTTGATCGCTCAGTCCACAATATCCACCTTGTGTTATCCTTTGTGTTTGCCCAGATGCCCAGATCCTCTCACCGCAACGGCTGGAAGCGGTTACCCCCACGCTCAGCTTGAGCCCGACCCGGAACTAACAGCTGCGGCTGTGTATGACCGCTGCAACGACTGACCCCCAACTGAATTCTGGAAGCCCTCTTTATACTCCTCCTACTTCCCCTTCATCCAATCCAGAGATCGCGCTGTTCATTGGAGCACCTGCCGCCGATTATCTCTGATTTTGGCGCTGGAACGGGAACCCGGAAGTAGTGGTGTTTGATCCGGGCGGAACCAATCTCTGCCACTATGGTTCCGCCCCAGGAAAAGTCACACCGTGACACAAGCCAGGCTCTGGACACAAGCTTTCCCTACTCCAAGGCAAATAATGGATCCTGCTGATCAGCTTGTGGATGACTCTTCAGGTAGGCTAACATAGATGACATAAAAGCAGTCAGATTCAGAGATAAAACCCCATTCATCCCCTTTCCTATCAGTTAAGTGTGCTTAGATTTATGCTGAAGTGCTAGGAATAAATTGATACATAAGAAATGTGAGGTCACGTGACCGCGAGTAAAACGTATCTTAGCAATATATCAGGATAAAGCCCCAAAACACCTCTATCAGCTTTAACTACCGCTTTAATGATATCAAATTCCCATAGTGCCTATAGCTTTAAGGAAAAGCGTATTTCCAATAGTGCCTATAGCTTTAAGAAAAGCATATTCCAAATAGTGCCTATACACAGTAAAATCCCCAGTGTTAAATTAACACTGCTCAGAGCACATATGGTCCCACTCTACAGAGTGTTAAAGTAACACTGAATCAGTGTTAAAGTTAATGAGATAATTAAGAGATTAATTAAGTGATGATTGACCATTAGTGATGACACCTGATGATAAGGAGCAGAATCACTGAAGAAAAGAGAAAAAGAAAAACACAAGAACTACGACTGACTATAAAAAATACATTAAATCTCTGAAGATCTCAGCAGAGGAGGATTAAACAACTCCACAATCAGCATTACCAGCTTCACACATTACTAACCAGATTTACTTTATGTCTGTTATATGTCTACAGAAGCTCTTATTGAGAATTAACCGAATTTTTGTTTGATTTTGTTTAGAAAACTGTTAGTTTTTAATGTGACCATCATGGTGATCAGTGTTTTCTTTAGTTGGGCAGTTTGATGAATTTTTAATGTTAGTGTTTCTCTGGCTGCTGTAACTGAGTTTGCTATGGCAAGAAAAGCAAGTGTAAACACAATCAGATGCTGTCGGCTGCTCAGTGATGAGATTGATCATTGTGTAGTGATTGAATTAATTGATCTCATGATCTCATACTCATGACTTGAGTATGAACAACATACTATTAACTTTTTTTAATGTGATTCTAGAAAAGAGCCAGCACAATTTTAAACAGAAAAGCTGAATAAGTTTTGATACAGATTGTACACTAAACATTTCTAACTCCTGCAAAATTTATTCACACACAGACATCAATAATCTGCCTATGAATCTCAACAATGGTGACATGCTTCATGCCGCAATGCATTCTGGGAGCCATATATGAGTTTTGCTTAATGCACCCAGAATGCATTGCGGCATGTCACCATTGTTGAGTTTCATAGGCTGATTCTTGATGTCTGTGTGTGAGTAGTACTTGCAAGAGTTAGACGTGCTTATTGTGTGATGTGTTATTAAACTGGAGTATAAAACTTATGTACGAACATTTTGATAATTGTTCAGTTTATCTGATGAAAACACTGCTGGATCTCCTGCTGTAGAGTAACAAGGCTACTATAATCAATGACTCCCAGGAGATCAGCAAATAAGGCACTATATGATGATAACAACTGTATCATAAACAACAAGCATCAAGTTTCTCTTGCTGTTCTAACCATATCAAACAGCTACAGCAGCCAGAGATAAAATTATGTTAACAACTTATTATTTGGATCAAGAGCTCAACTAAAGTAAACACTGATCACCATAATGGTGACTTCAAACAAAACTATTTTTTTCAATAAAACATCAACATCCAAACCTCAATAGACGTATAACAGACATAAAGTAAATCTGGTTAGTAATGTGTGGAGCTGGTAATGCTGTTTGTGGAGTTGTTTAATCCTCCTCTCCTGAGATCTTCAGAGATTTAATGTATTCTTTATAGTCAGTCGTAGTTCTTGTGTTTTTCTTTTTCTCTTTTCTTCGGTGATTTTGCTCATTATCATCAGGTGTCATCACTAATGGTCAATCATCACTTAATTATCTCATTAACTTTAACACTGATTCAGTGTTACTTTAACACTCGAGAGTAGAGAGTAGAGTGGGACCATATGTGCTCTGAGCAGTGTTAATTTAACACTGAGGATTTTACTGTGTAGCTTTAAGAAAAGCATATTCCCAATAGTGCCTATAGCTTTAAGAAAAAGCATGTTTCCAAATTTCCAATAGCGACTATAGCTTGAAGAAAGCATTTCCAATTTATTTATTTATTTTATTTATTTCCTGAGTCTAAGGGTGAATGAATAATCTGTGCAAGTTGATACGCCGTAAAAATAGTGTTGTGGTAATCTTTAATCAAATCTAAAAAGTAACTTCTAACTCTAAAGTTCTACTCTAAAGTTAGTTATAACTTAAGAACAAGTGTGTTTCCAATAGCACCTACAGCTTTTAAAAACAAGCACGTTCCCAAACTCTACTATAGCTTACGATATCTGTTTAAGACAAGCACATTCCAAAATCTATAGCTTAAGAAAAATAGTTCCCAGTACCTATATCGCTTTAAGACAAGCATTTAAGACAATAGCACACTATAGCTTTTAACAACAAGTGATTTCTAATATTAATTATAGCTTTAAACAAGCATGTTCCCGATATCAACTATAGCTTTAAAAACAAGCACTTCCAATATTAGCTATAGCTTTAAGAACAAGCATTTCCAATATTAACTATAGCTTTAAGACAAGCGCTTCAAATATTAATTATAGCTTTAAGAACAAGCACTTCTGAAATGAATGATAGCGTTAAGAACAAGCATTTTCAATATTAGCTATAGCTTTAAGACAAGTGCTTCCAATATTAATTATAGCTTTAAGAACATGCATTTTAAAAATTAATTATAGCTTTAAGAACAAGCATTTCCAATATTAGCTAAAGCTTTAATAACAAGCACTTCCGATATTAATTATAGCTTTAAGAACAAGTGCTTTCCCAATCTCAACTATAGCTTAAGACAATATCCCAATAGCAACTTTAGCTTAAAACGAGTTACACATTTTACAAATACCAACTATAGAGACACAAACAATAGAAGCCTAGCATTTTACTGAAAATGACTCAGCTTAAGCAATGCAGATACCATTGTCAATTACGTTGCCAATGGCCTGATAGTTTTAAACGGTGTAAACAATTTACTTACCCACTGAGCAAAGCTATGTCCAAAAGACGTCTTTTCAATGTCTTTGCCCCTAGAGGCGTACGTTGAAAAGACGTCCACTGAGGAGCCAGAATGGAAGTTTTTATGACGTCTGTTTTTGACGTGTTCTGCACGTCCGATATAGACGTTCATGGAACCTCAAGGTTAAAAACTAGTTCAAATGTGCTCATTGTGGACATATTTTCCATTTGTAATTGCAAAGCAACTCAAATACAGTGTGTGTTTGTCCAGAAATCATGAAAATAAAAGAAACTTAGCTCACACCTTTAGACACTATAGACAACTTAGCATCTGTAATTCACACATCTTTGGATCGTGAGAGAATCGTGGGATTCAATCCAGGATCTTCTTGCTGTGAGGAGACAGTAGCCACGTTTACATGCGCACTTTTTTGTCATTCCGATTAAAATCATTACGATTGAAAGATTCGGTGGACTGTTTACATGAGACGTTATCTAAACCGATCTGGTGTTTACATGTGCTGACTTTCAGTTGGAATCATTTTGTGACATGCGCACATGTGACATTTGTCTGCCGCCATTGGATCAATAGTTCTGTGTTGGTAATTTTTATATTTATTTATTTTTCTGTGGGCGGACATGCAGTAGTTTAACCTAATTTATGTCCTATACAATGGCTATTTCAACAGCTGTGAATGATGAATGTGGAATCAAAAATGAATTCAATTCATTTATTTTGAAAAACACAAAATTAACAATAAAATGCACTCAAATTATTAATAAAAACATAGGATATACGGTGAAACATGAATGAAGCATTCAAGACGTGCTCAGCATCATTACACAGCAAAGTCCCCAGTGTTAAATTAACACTGCTCAGAGTGTATTTGGTCCCACTCTACAGAGTGTTAAAGTAACACTGAAGCAGTGTTGAAGTTAATGAGATAATTAAGATATGAATTAAGTGATGATTGATAATTAGTGATGAACACCTGATGATAACGAGCAGAATCATTGATGAAAAGAGAAACACAAAAACTACAACTGAGTTCAGCCACAGCCTTAGATGAAATCAACCGAAGATAAAATAAGACATTACATTTCTGAAGATCTCAGCAGAGGAGGATTAAACAACTTCACGATTATTCCTGTCATACTGTATGTCTACAGATGCTCTTATTGAGAATTAACAGACGTTTAGATGTTGATGTTTTATTGAAAATGGTCACCATTACGGTGAATAGTGTTTCCTTTAGTTAAGCAGTTTGACTCTGCTTTTTAAAGTTCATTTTTGGTCTTTGTAATAGTGTTTACCTTAACACATGCTTTGTTACGAAGGAAGTCAGAAGCAAAGCTGATTGGATGATTTAATTTTCATTGTAAGAAAGGGTGATTCAATAACCCCATCATTAATCAGGTAATTAATTAAAAAAAATGATGCCACAGATCAGACATTCTGTATTGAAATTTTAAAAACATTACAGAAAAAATATTTTAGACACAAACAGATATCAAGAATCAGCCTATTTTTCTCAACAATGGTGACATAATTCATGCTGCACTGCATGCTGGGAGCCATTAATTTTATACTATGGTGGCTCCCTGAATGTGTTGCGACATAAAGCATGTCACCATTGTTGTGATTCATAGGCTGATTCTTGGTGTCTGTGTATGATTAATACTCGCAGGAGTTAGAAGTACTTAGTGTACAATCTGTTTTAAAACCCATTCAGCTTTTCTGGTTAAAACCGCGCTGAATCTTTTCTAGATTATAGACAATAAAAAAAAGTTAATAGTATATTGCTCATACTTATTTTTAAGATCTGTGAATTAAGCCACTACTCGACAATCATATTCTTATCATCAAGCAGCCGACAGCATCTGATTGTGTTTTTTATTGCTTTTCTTGCCATCGCAAACTCAGTTACAACAGCCAGAGAAACATTAACATTAAAAAGTCGTCAAACTGCCCAACTAAAGAAATCACTGATCACCATGATGGTGACATGATGGTGACAAAACATTTTCAACACAAAATCAACAAAAAAACTCTGTTAATTCTCAATTAGAGCTTCTGGGCTGTGGCTGAAGTCAGTTGTAGTTCTTGTGTTTCTCTTTTCTTCAGTGATTCTGCTCATTATCATCAGGTGTTCATCACTAATGACCTATCATCACATAATTATCTCTTCATTATCTCATTAACTTCAACACTGCTTCAGTGTTATTTTAACTCTCTGTGGAGTGGGACCAAATACACTCTGAGCAGTGTTGATTTAACACTGGGGATTTTGCTGTGTACTAGTAGTACTAAACATATATATTTCAGATGATTAAGGAAAGATACCATAATCACAAAGGTATAAATATTAACAAAAGTAATTAAAGTAGACTGTGGTTAATGTTACTTAACCAATTTGAAGCAGTTGTTGAACTTTTTTTTTTATTGCTAAATTAACTAACGAGAAACAGAGAGCAGCTTGAATGTTCCCCGTTGAAATGGCAGCTCTCAACGGCCACCAGGACTTGTAAAGTTTATAAAAGCTATTTATTATTTGTCGTAAAGTGAAAGAATCACCTCAGAAAAATAAATTATTCTGTCAGGCGCAGTTGAAGCCTAGGACAAACACTGTCAAGATGAGATGGTGTAGCCAGGCTATGTCTGTGTCATTATTCAAACATAATGTTCATAACATGTTACGAAATAAAAAGTTTAATACCTCAGAAAAATGAACTTTCCTCTCTTGTCAACATTAGCCTGGTGTGAGCGCGGCGCGCGCTCTTCAGATGTGGAGGTGCTTGCTGTATATCACGTCACAGAAAGACGTGCACTCAGTAATCGTATCAGATTGTTTACATGGTGGAATTTTTCGTTTGATCGGTTCATGAAAAGGTTTATCCCACCCCTCTCGAACCGATTACAATCTCATTCGGTTTGGCCATTTTTATTCCGATTGAGGTGTTTATATGGAGTATTTTTATTCGGATTGGACTTTTAAACCGATTACAGTGCTCCATGTAAACGCACCTACTGTTTCCCACTGAGACACTGGTGCTGCCCTTAATCACAGACATAAGACACACTTTGACTATTTCTGTCAGACGTCTACAGAAGCTCTTACTGAGAATTAACAGAGCTTTAGATGTTGATGTTGATGTTTCATTTGAAGTCACCATTGTGGTGGGAAGCGTTTGCTTTAGTTGGGCTCTTGGTCCCTGTTTTTATGTTAGCTTTTCTTTGGCTGCAGTAACTGTGTGTGAGAAACACAATAGTTGTGGCTGAGAAAGCAAAGATAAAGTGACATCAGGTGTTATCAGCTCGTTGTTGATGACTAAACTTTTGGAAAGTGAGCATCTGATTTTTTCTTAAAGTTTTGTGTACTTGTTTGGCAAATAGTCATTTATTATAACCACTATAAGCTTGTGACCCCACTGTATTGGCACCAATAGAAACCAAACGATCATTTATCCTGAAGGATGATAAAACATCAGGTGCACAGAATGTTTTGAGCAAATATTCCACATAGTCACACCTAGATATCAAGATTTTGCATATGATTCACAACAACGGTGACAATCAAGCATGAGTTTTGTACTATGAAGCTACCCATCATGCATTGCAGCATGAAGCTTTTTTTGTTTTGATTGTCACCAATGTTGTGAATCATATGCAAAATCTTGATGTCTGTGTGTGACATATTTGCTCAAAACGTTGTGTGCACATACTGCAAACCAACTTTTATTTAATTTACTTTAATTTATCATCCTTCAGGACAAAGGATCATTTTATTGCTATCGGTGCTAATACAGTAGATTCACAAGCTTATAGTGGATATAGTAAATTACTATGTGCCAAAAAAGAACACAAAACTGAAAATATAACATCAGATGCTCGCTTTCTGATGATTTAGTCATCAACAAGGAGTTTACAACACCTAATGTCGCTTTGTCTTTGCTTTCTCACCCACAACTATTGTGTTCCACACACACAGCTACAGCACCCGAACAAAAGCTAACGCAAGTACAGGGACCAAGAGCCCAACTAAAGCAAACGCTTCCCACCACAATGGTGACTTCAAATGAAACATAAATATCAACATCTAAACCTCTTAGTGTGTCTTATGTCTGTGATTAAGGGCAGCACCAGTGTCTCAGTGGGAAACACTGTCTCCTCACTGCAAGAAGATCATGGATTGAATCCCACGATTCTCTCACAATCCAAAGATGTGTGAATTACAGATGATAAGTTGTCTAAAGTGTCTAAAGGTGTGAGCTAAGTTTCTTTTATTTTCATGATTTCTGGACAAACACACACTGTCTGTGAGTTGCTTTGCAATTACAAATGGAAAATATGTCCAGAATGAGCACATTACTAGTTTTTAACCTTGAGGTTCCATGAACGTCTATATCGGACATGCAGAACACGTCAAACACAGACGTCATAAAAACTTTCATTCTGGCTCCTCAGTGGACGTCTTTTCAACGTACCCTTCTAGGGGAAAAGACATTGAAAAGACGTCTTTTGGACAGAACTTTGCTCAGTGGGTAACTTCGTGAAGACAGAGATGAATGAGAGTGAAATTGCCAGCTGAGACATGCTTGATATACTTATCTTGTGGAGTGCAGATTTCTCTGAAATTGTTCTTGAGTCAGTCACATAACGTTATTAGTATAACTTCAGAGAGTCCATGAAAATAATGCAGCGATGCAAACTCCAAATTAGACAGTTTATGAACCATGCAACGAAATTGCGAGTTCAAATTTACAACCTGATGAATATGAGGTGAATCGTGTGGGGGCGAATTGCTCTCGCTATATTTCGCACTGCACACCAGAGATGTTCACAAATCTTTTATCTGGAGTCCGAGTCAAGTCTGAAGTCTTTAAGCTAGAGTCCGAGTCAAGTCTGAAGTCTTTAAGCTAGAGTCCGAGTCAAGTCTGGAGTCTTTTGTCACGAGTCCGAGTCGAGTCTCAAGTCATTTTATGTCTTACAAAAAAAAGTAAAAAAAGGTTTTTTTTTTTTTTGGACAAAATATATGACCTTTCTATCATCTGTTTTGTTTGTAATAAAGGTCCTAAGATGTAAGGGATACATCCAGCCTGTTACGTTATAATTCATTATAAATGTAAAATAAAAAGACAATTGTCCTGTGGCAACAAGACGAGTAACGTTAGTCATTTTCAATACAGTCGCAGAATGGACACAAGATGGCGCCAGTCACGTTGTTTATACAGCGTTGTTATTGACGACAGACATTATCAGAAAATGTCAAACCTCTGAACGTTTCTATAGTTGTTGCTAGTCAATAGAAAACTGTACGCATGCTGATTGTGATATGCGCTTTAAGTAATAAACGGATTAACATCTTTCTATCTCTCTCTCGTAGACACACATTAGAGAAAAGCTGCGAAAAGATTGATAAAAGTAAAACGTAGTGCTAGGTTTAAAGGTTAGATTTTATTAATGTTTTTACCTTTCACTCTTTGCATTACTCTGCATACAATATCAGTTACTTTATAACATCTAACTTACTCAAGTATTTTTGTCATAAGGCTAGCAATCCAAAAGAGCCACCCAGAACACAGTAAAACAGCGAGCTGTCTGAGGTAATGTCACTAACCTGTGTGGATGGCTGCGATGTCTAGTACAATGACGTTCTGGTGTCTTTAATTGTTTTCCACACATTCTTTGCATCTAGCCGATCTGGCTAGATCTGACGCGGTAATACATCCAAATGTGAGAACATATGGCACGATGAATCTTGTCATGTTTCATCGGACTCTTATGACGCGCGCAATACACGGACATCCATAATCAAATTCTATGACAAGGGTCCGATCTGCCATGTCACCTACATGGGAAGCAGATATTATAACATTCAAATAAAGCTTACGTTTTCATTTACAATAAGACTTGAGTTGTTTTTAAAATTTCACGAGTCTTTTTTGTCGAGTCAAGTCTGAAGTCATTTCAGGTCGAGTCCCGAGTCAAGTCTGAAGTCTCATAAAATGCGACTCGAGTCCGAGTCACTAACTCGAGTGCCCATCTCTGCTGCACACATCCTTGTGATATGATCTGTTTTGCCTGCCGAATTCCCCATTTAATTAGCTCCTGACAAATCTTGTATTAAAGCAAAACATGCATTTGACCAGTGAGTGATTTTAACTAATATATACCTCTCGGACGGTCACCTCTCAGGATCACGTCCGTGACGATCGGCCGCCGCCTATCGCTGCAAAACATGCCGCAATGGAACACCAGACGTATCCCAGAGCCCGAGACACAGAACCCAGTGAAACGTTTGCCAAATGATAAAATAACAGGCGCATCAAGCGGGGGTGCTTTCGTTGAGAGAATAGCTTGTAACGTTAGAGCTTGAACCGTCACACTCGGGTAAGCTGGAAAAATTGATAATTCCAACCCTATCTCACGACGATGCTTGTCCAGAATTATTATTATAATTTTTTTGTGTGTGTTGTAAATATAATTTATTCTGAAGCAATATTCTCACCATTGTTCAATCAGCTTTGACATATTTAAATCTGCATATTTGTGATATTTTTACCTTTTATGAAGGGCATTTTTTTCACAATCTTGTGGCTCGACTAAAGGCCAATTTATACTTCTGCGTCGGACCTACGCTGTATCCTCCACGCCGCAAGTTATGCGTTGGTTTTCATTTATACTTCTCCGTTGTTGTCTGCGTCAATGTGCAATTACACATGCAGACGCTAGTAGGCAGTGTCCTCGGGCATGATGGTGTAATCAAGACAACAGCCAAAGAAGAAGCAGCTTGTTGTGTAGAATGTGTACATTCATTGTCGGAGTATCAGCAGTGAGATTACACCTTTTCTTGCAGCTTGAGTTGTTGTATCCAATACAAATTAAGCATCTCTAGTTGATTAGTAGAGTTAAATGAGAGGCGATCTGGCGCTGGAATGCGTTTGTGAAATCATGCAGAGCTCGTGGACGCTGTTTTCAGCAGCGGTGGCTCGAGCAATCGATTGCTGTTGCGGAGACTTCATTCACGAAATGTACCCTGATGTGTCCCTGTTCTTGATATACAATTACTGATTAACATCTTTGGTTTTAATGAGAAAATAAATAAACTATACTCAGCGGATCTATGTATTTATTTACTAACATAAAGAATCTCTGGACTACAAAATATTGTGTTATAGCAGACATAAGGAAGAAACTATCATCCCTTTTCTGGACACACACACACTCCTATTGCAGATTTATTTATTTATTTATTGACCTGAGGGAGAGGTTCTGGCAGACCAATCGCGGCGCTTGCGGTCCTCGTAGACTTGACGCGTTGTTACGGCGCATTCACACGGGGCGTCGGCGTCAACGCTTCTCGTTTACTTTGAATGGGTGACGTCATGCGTTGACAAACTGAATTGTGGGTTCCGTTGCGTCGCTTCACTCGCATTGCAAGCGGCAAAAGTTGAAGATTTCTCAACTTTTCAAGCGCCAACGCAGGCGTCATCCAATCAGATCACCCTATGCAAATATCCTAGAGCAGATGCTAGCCAATAGCGTTCATTTAAAACACCGGTGAATGAAGAGTGAAGAACGATCTAAAATGGAGGAAAAGCTAATAATTGCGGTGGGTAATTACCCGGTCCTTTACTACCAATCATTATTTACATACCGGGACACAAACTGGAGAGACCAGGCCTGGAAGGAGGTGGCAGAGACGGTTGGAGAATCTGGAATGTATCATACTTGTATTCCGTCCGTGTACTCTGTTTATCATTGAATGACAGGTAGCATATCATATCATGTGTGGTTCAAATAGGCGCTATCCCCCAGCCAAATGAGGAATAAAATATTAAAGTGATCAGTTTTCATACACAAAATAGTCTCACAGACTAGCTGTCAAAAAAGACGCTTTTTTGTGTTGTGTTGTGGTCCAAGCGGCAAGTAATGTGATTAGCTGTTGTCACTATGACGGTCGCGTCAGCACCAAGCTTCAGCCAAGCTTTCCCAGCCAGCAAAGTCATGTGGGGCCCATATGGGCGTCACCTGGGCTGTCTAACAGCCAGTTTTGTCCTCAGTTTCCATGTAGGCCCCACATGGGCTAGCCCAGATGAACTGAACACTGCTCAGTGTGCACACTACAGGCTGTTAAATGGAACTGAATCAGTGTTGGAGTTAATGAGATAATTAAGTGATTAATAGAGTAATGACTGAATATTACTGAAGACTCCTGATGATAACAAGCAGAATCACTGAAGGACAGAGAAACACAACAGACTTCAGACACAACTTCACAAAAGCATTATCAGCTTCCCTTTTTACCTATTAGATTGACTTTCTGTCATCTTAGTTCTTATAGATAATTAACAGAGGTTTAGATATTGAAGTTGTACAAAGATGAGGCACAAGAGGGAAAGGGTTCGCCAAGTGAGCCTCAAGTTTCACTTTTAGTGTCTAAGCAATGTTAAAAAAACTGTAAGAAGTAGGTATTTCTTCATAGTCGTTTCTCTCACTATGATGTTTGACACATACCTTCCTCTAGATGGCACGTCAGGTCGGCGAGGCTGTAGAGGTGTGCAGTGACGTCGCTGTCCGAGGTGCTGATAAAAATAGAACAAACATTAAAGTCATCATCAGTGACGTGTTTTATCTTTTTTTTTTTTCTGTCAGAAGAATGTCACTGCATCTTTGCCTTTCATCTCATTGTGTTTGTAAAGGCCCCAATGCCTTGCTCTGAAAAACCTGGTAAAACTGGTCAAGAGGTTCTTCCTCTCGTTTAGCTCATTGTGAGCGTCCTTTCACATGCCTCAAGGTGACATCAAACCCCATAAACACCTTCTGTAAGTGCCCGTTTGTAATGGTGTCGTTTGCCTTTACAGTGTTAATGGCATCTTGAACTCAATATAGTTAAACACTTTCACTAAATTACAGTATAGCTATTGAAATTACAGTGAATTATCAATCATGAAATCCTCAAATCTTCTTGATTTTTGCCTTTTACTTCTGGGGTGGTTTGTGTTTGTGTTGATGGGTGTCTAGATGAAGTCAAAGAGAAGCTGTTACCCATGAGTACATGTTGCATGTTTATCTTGCATCAGCATAAACTAAAAAAGAAAAGAAAAAGAGGAAGCGGTGTACAGAAGTATTTTTTTTCCAGTTGAGTTACCATATTATTTCAGTGAACTCTCATGAACATAATGTCTTCAGCCCAGGTCCTCTGTTACTGAATGAATGCATTAATACAGATTCAAAGAGGCTTCAAGACATCCAGTCAGACATTTTCATCAGGGTTTGTTAAATCATGTTTCCAAAGAATTGTCTGTACACACACACACACACACATACGCGCATGCACGCACGTTTTGTGTGACTGGAAGAGGAGTGTTTTGCACTCATTCAGAGGAAGTGAAGAAAGACAGAATGTGTCATTTTTACGTGACATGCAAACCCTGCAGATTGCAACGAGGTAGGACTCGTATATTTTACAATACAGTTTCAATATATAGATTATTGAATATGATATATGAAGTACTTGTCTTATGTATCGGCAACCATACGCGCCAGCCTTACGTTTGTTTAACAGTCTTCCTCATGTCTTCCAGAATGTTTGGTCTTTTCTCTCTGATTTCTCTGCTTGTGATTCCTGGTAAGTCTGAACACAACTCTTATTTTCACACACACGCTGAAGAAACCTCCATCTTTCAGGGTGTTTTGTCTGTATTTCTGTATTTAATGACAGTTTAATGTCTGTGTCAAGAATGCGTACACACACTCTAAAAAGAGATGTGTTAAAAAACAACACACTGAGTGTGTTGATGGTATTTTGACACATGTTGTGTAGATATAACACACAATGTGTGTTAAATGTTACTCTGGATGAACAGCAGTGGGTGTTTTGGCAGCCAATCACATCATGCCTCTTTTTCAATGTTTTTTCAATGTCTTTTTCAAATGTTTTCTCCGCTTTTCACTTGTTATCACTGACCAGACTGACTTTATTTCTGTCAGACAGAAGCTCTTATTGAGATGAACAGGATTTGTGTTGTTGATTCAGTGACTGTTTCATCTGAAGTCTCCAGAATCGTGATTAGTGGCTCCTTTATTTGAGCTCTTGACCCTTGACTCTTTCACATCAGTTTTTCTCTGTTTGCTGTGACTGTGTGTTTATTATGCACACTTGAAGCAGCAGAACTAACCATGAGATAACTATGATCAGATGATAATGTTATCATTGAATACATTTGCTGAGCTCAGGCAAGTGTTTGATATCTGAAACTTTACTGTAAAAAATATTTTGCGCTGTTAATAATTATTTTATAATATTGTTGTCATTATCTGCACATTTGTTTTTAGATACACAGTGCACATAGGATGTTCTAGTCTATGGTGTCACACAGGCACACACACATATCAAGAATCAGCTCATGAATCTCAATAATGGTAACAAACCAAAAGCTTCATCCCGCAATGCATTCTGGGAGTCACCATAGTACAAAACTCATCCATGACTCCCAGCATGCACTGCAGGATGAAGCGTTTGTCACCATTGTTGTGATTCATGAGCTGATTCTTGATGTGTGTGTTTGACGAGTATCTGCTGCAGCTCTAAACTTTCTGAAAACATTGAATTTGTATTTTTTTAAGAATTCATTCTGCACTGCTGGACATCATGGACTAACTTCACAAAACTTTTATAGCTAACAGCACATAAATAAAGTAAATGTATACCATCCATTTAATCATAAACTGGATCAGATCTTGAGATTATGACTTGATCAAGAAACTTCTGATCGTGTTTTCTTTCATGCCATAACAAATATATTTGATTAAAAGGCAGTTACAGAAGAAAGAGGAGAATTAAAAGACAAATAAAGGGTCAAGAGCTCAAATAAAGGAGCCACTGATCACGATTCTGGTGACTTCAGATGAAACATTCAATGAACATCAACATCTAAACCTCTGTTCATCTCAATAAGAGCTGGTGTGTGTAGATTCATGATGTCTAAAACATCCAGGTAATACAATAAACAGTCAAACACTCTTTATTAAACGTCAATGGACTAAACACAAGTTAACAATACGTGTCAGTGTTCATCCAAACACGAAGTAACATGTAACACACATCTGACACACGTTGTGTAACTATAACACATTATTGTGTAAAAGGTTTCAACACACTTCTGTGTAAGAGGAATAACACATTAGTTGAGTTACAGGTAACACGGAGATGTGTTAAAGAAAACGACACAGGTTGTGTGTTAAATTTTACGCAACATGTGTTGTCCCTGAGCACACACACTACATGTGTTAACATCTACACAACATGTGTTGTCCCTGAGCACACACACTACATGTGTTAAAATCTACACAACATGTGTTAAAATCTACACAACATGTGTTGTCCCTGAGCACACACAATACATGTGTTAAAATCTACACAAAATGTGTTGTCCCTGAGCACACACACTACATGTGTTAAAACTGACACAACATGAGTCAATTTTTAACACATCTGGTTGTGTTGTTCTCAACACATCATGTTATAAAGCACCGACACACACCATCATTGTGCATTGTATGCAGTGTTTATGTTCTCAAACAAACAGGCCTGAGTAAATAAAAGTTATTTATATAGAATGTTTTATCAGTTGCTACATTTTAATTTATTTCAAAGCGCAAACTCTGTCAACTGTTATCTCTTCATGATCTTTTCTCAAAAGCAGCATCGATGTGGTGTTGAAGTGTGAATAATTGAGTTTATAGAGTCATAGAGTTTGAAACATTGTACTTTGTGTGCACATGCGTTCTGTACTCGACTATTGATTAAATGCTTAATAATTTAGTTTCACTTTATTTTTAAAATTACATCTGAGTATGTGATTACCTGACACAATTAGTGTGTTAAAATGACTTACACATTTATCGTGTTAAATTTGACACAACATGTGTTGTCCCTGAGCACACTCACTACATGTGTTAAAACTAACACAACATGTGTCATTTTTAACACATCTCTTTTTAGAGTGCAGTTCACAGTTCTGATAAACTGACAGACAACTTCAATATATCTATTAGCGACAGATCAAATGAGACACTTCCTGGAAAAACTGGCTATTGGCGGCATTTTTGTGTTCATGTAAAGTGTTTGTTATCGTCTGGGTGGCATGTTACTAGAGTATTTGGGATATAGAGAACATGATCCATATACAGCTTGTTGTATTCTGTCTTGTGGATGGTTACAGTATAAGGGAAACTGCAGAGTAAAGACATATTTTTAACAAAAACGATATGAAGACAAGCAAAGCAAACACTGAAGTAGAAGAAGAAGCACATCTTACTTTAGACCTGCTTCTGTGTTTTAGAGAAAAGTAAAAATACTTAACCTGTTTTTTCCTGTTGTATATTTTCCAGGGATTTGCAGTCAGGAATGGAAGGTTCAGTACTCGAGTATGAGTAAATGTGTCCTAAAGGGTTCAACAGCACTTTTATCAGGCACTTATAAACACCCAGATCATCTCACTGTGACTGAGATATTTTGGACCGTAAACCCAGTTAAAGGCGAAGAAAACATCAATCTGTTGAATCATCCAGATTACAGAGGCAGAGTTCAGTACTTCCAGAACGATCAAACGTTCTTACTCAAACTCAGTAATGTGAGCCGTGAGGATGAAGGAATGTACTGCCTCAGAATCCTGACAAATGTAGAAAGGCAAAGATATCTGGGTTTTCCTGGGATTGAATTCAAAGTCACAGGTACAGCCACACTAATATTGCTCTGACAGATTTGACTCTGTTCTTTCATATAAATCTGTTTTGTCTGTGATTTCAGAGCTCAGAGTGGAGATTCCTGAAGAGGTCGTTGAAGAACATTCGCCTGTTTTAGTTTGTAGCACTACCTGTGACCTCTCGGAAAAAACAAACTTCCTCTGGTATAAAAACGGCAGGCCTTTATCAGAACCTGGCGAGAGGAATGAGCTGTTGCTGCAGTCGGTCAGCAGTGAAGATACGGGAAACTACAGCTGTTCAGCGAGAGATCAGGAATATCTGTCGTCTCCTGCCGTCACTCTCAGTGTCAGATGTACGTCACACACTTTCACCTGTTCAGCTAAATTCAATCCTGACTGATCATTTTAACTTTTTTTTCTTTCCTGTAGATCCTCCAAAGAGTGTCTCAGTGTCGGTCAGTCGGTCTGTAATAGTGGAGGGAGATTCAGTGACTCTGAGCTGCAGCAGTGACTCAAACCCTCCTGCTCTGAACTTCAGCTGGTTTAAGGAGGATCAAACCTCAGCTGTTGGATCTGGACAGAGTTTCAGCATCTCCAGCTTTAGCTCCAGTTCCAGTGGACGCTTCTACTGTGAGGCTCAGAATAAATACGGATCTCAGAGATCAGCGTCTGTGTCTCTGTCTGTAAAATCTGCAGGTATTGATATGTGCCTTTGGCTCTTGTGCTGGTGTCATTTTCAGCCGTGTGAATGACTTTTCTCTACGCTCAGGTGACAAGAACGCAGGTCTCTACGCAGCTGCTGGAGTCGGGGCTGTTCTCGTCTGCATCTGCATTATTGTTGTAGTGGTAAAAATCCTAAGGTAAGAGAAAACTGCAGTGGAACATACATACCATTCAATATATGGCGTATCATATTAACTACTTATTATACGTATTGTCCCCTTTTGATATTTGCATTTCCATGATATGGATACGTATGTTTCCATGTCTCCAGTATGAAAGCAGGAGATACCGGCGTCCAAGGAGGCGTTTCAAAACAGGCAAGTCTTAGAATAGTGTCTATTTCAGCACTTTTTCAGGCAATTATGATCCCAATGGGTGAATGTGATTTCAACCATGTTCCTGTATCATCATCTTTGAACAACAGTCCAATCAACCAATCAGATTTGAGGGACAAGTTTACAGTTTATGTCAAGTTTAGGCTTAAAATCGAGGTTGGGTGCGTTATTCACCTATCATTTCCCTCTGATTTTAGGGATAAGTTATGAGTAGGGTTAGATTTAGAGGTAGGGATATGGTTCGGACAGGAATGTTGATCCAGGAGCATGTCTTGGTCAAATCACAGTGACCATTTGCAGTGTGTTCATCTGGACTGTGTGTGTTCATTCAGGATCACAGCAGCGCAGCGGTGACGAATGAGATGAGCACGTGTGATTCAGGCGCTCAGAATGACTTGATGTACGCGAGCATCGCTCCCCAGAGACCCAAGAAGCATCAGAGCGCTGGAGATGAGGACGAGGTTCAGTACGCCACCGTCCACCACCACAGAAACACCCAGAACACGAGTGTGAAGGCTGGAGGTCGATCTGGAGATGTGAGGGATCGCGGTCCTGCTGAGTCTGACGGGTGAGGCGACCTTCATTATTTACACTTCACTCGCTACATGTTGTGTAGATTTTAACACACAACCTGTGTCGTTTCTTTTACACATCTCTGTGTTACCTGTAACTCAACTAATGTGTTATAGTTACACAACTTGTGTCAGATGTGTGTTACATGTGACTGTAGGTGTGTATTTGCCAGAGTTCCTTCCTGTGTTTGGATGAACACTGACACGTATTGTTAACTGTAATCTCAATAAGAGCTTCTGTCTGACAGAAATAAAGTCAGTCTGGTCAGTGATAACAAGTGAAAAGCAGTGAAAGCATTTGAAAAAAAACATTGAAAAGATGATGTGATTGGCTGCCAAAACACCCACTGCCGTTCTATCCAGAGTAACATTTTAACACACATTGTGTGTTATATCTACACAACATGTGTCAAAATACCATCAACGCACAGTGTGTTGTTTTTTAACACATCTCTTTTTGCAGTGTACGGTTAAAGGGGTCATGAATTGAGAAATTAACTTTCTCTTGAGCTTTTGACATATAAAAGGTTGAGATAAGATGTGAATAACAACAAGTAAGATAAGAATATCCTGTAAGTTTCGGAGCTGAAAACTTCCTTAGTCAAAGAAAAGCTTTTATCAACAGCTGGCTCAGCAAATGAGAGATCAGCGAATGTGCTTCCCTGTGACGTCAGAGAGCAGCGAAACGCCGCCTTAACCGAAGAAGACCAACGTCTGATTCTGTAGCCCCGCCCACCGATTCGCGCATGACATGAAATAACACAGGCCTAAATGGAGCTATACCGGATCGAGCTGCTAAGCAATAAATATGCCGTTGAAGATTAGAAGATATTGTGCAGTGCCCGTCTGTGGAAGAACATGTTCGCACACATTGCAAACGCTTCCTTCGGATTCCAATATTAGGAATGCGGTTGATTTATTTTTAATGAAGTTCCAGGTCACACGTGTAAGACATTGCGCGTTTGTTCACCGCGGATTCTTTTGTAAACAAGATATATTGGATCTGACAGGAATGGTGCAACACACTTGTGTGAGTAAAATGGTTTTTATATGTGATAGCATTGCATTGTTACAGATCGTTTGATGTCTATGTGTCTAACTAAACATAATTAATGAAATGTTACCACGCTGTCACAGGCTGGAGTATCCTTTGTATTTGAGGTGTTGTTGATTCATTGTCCTGCGATTCGGGATCAGACTCTGAGGCGAACACGTATGGGCGAATCATTCCAGCCGCCATTTTTCCACATTGGAAGTTTTCAAAACAATTGACCTATCGGTAAGCCCCTCCCCTCGAACGCAGATGAGCCAATAGCAGTTGAGTCTCAGTTGCGCTGGGACCGGAACTCGGACATCTTTAGGCGTCAGCGCCATAGAGAAACATTGGAAAATCCGAAGCTCTCATCGGTTTGATGGTGTTTATGCTACAAAAATGCTACAATGTCGTGCCTGAGGTACTGTAACACTGATTCCAGGGATCCTGAGAGGATTTTCTGTTTGTCATACTCTCGTTATATTAAAGTCCCTGCTAACATACAAACCGTAATAACTAACTGTTCTCACGTCATGTAACACTGTAGGTCAAAAACACGAAGGTCTACATTTCAGTGCCTCTCCATATTAAACTGGTTATATGTAAATTAATTTAATTTTAGATATGTTTAAGGTCTACATTATCTGTCCTACTAAGGAGGACTCCTATTTTGATGGGTATTATATTCTACGAGTAGTGAAAGGAAGAGCTTGCACGCAGTTTATCGGAGTTGTTTTGCAGATACAAAGTTTACCAGTTATTAACTGCACCCCCGAAAAGGCATAAGCTCTGTGTGTATGTTTGTTTACTGTTAGTTGTATGAGTGTGTTTGTGTAATTTGCTGTGTATGTTAATGGTAATGCAACGGAGAGAGATAGTTTGTGAATAAGACGTTAATGCGCACTTCTAATGCTTTGTTTGTTCAGCTCTTACGATTATTTTTTTGGAGTGAAAAAGGACATAATAAACTTGATAAACCATCAGTAAAGTTTGGCCATCATTCAGACGGGATATACGCTACATTCTGTGTCCAAAAACATCTTGGGATAAGGTTTGCACACTGACAGCTGTCATTGTAATATATAGCAACTCCGTTTGTTTGTCCGAGTTAGCAACAGTAACTGAGGGGGGCGGGGCTTACCGATAGGTCAATTTACATTTACATTTATGCATTTGGCAGACGCTTTTATCCAAAGCGTCTTACATTGCATTCAAGGTACACATTTTTTTTACATTTTGTCAGTTCTTGCTTTCCCTGGGAATCGAACCCATGACCTTGGCGTTGCTAGTGCCACGCTCTACTGTTTGAGCTACAGGAAAGCCTGTACGAGTACTGACGGGGGAGTAGAAACTCATTATAATATGCAAAACTGTTATCCAATCATAGCAGTGGGCGTTTACTTCCAAGTCTTCAATGCGGCAAGCCCCAAAAACCGAGGGTTCCATGAGAGGCTCAAAACCAGGGTAGAAAATAGCCTATTACTTATTCATTATGATGTTTTTGAATGTAAAATCCCAGCAAACATCATAAGTTGATCTCAGACAACAGTAAACAAATAAAAAAGCCAGTTCATGACCCCTTTAAAGATTTGAACGAATCCCTAAATACTGCAGGTGGCTCGATAGAAATAAGGTTAATCTTATTTTGTCTTTTTTTACACTTATTGAACAGATTGGATGATCCCAATGTGATCTACAGCAGCGTCAATGTTGCATGAAGAATTTCAACCCCTGATCTGCTACTGAACCATCGTGTCAACATGCTCCTCAGCTGAAATGTCCTAAATGCGGCATGAAAGGGAAGTTGCAAGCAACTTTACTACCATACTGTGATGTATTTTAAATCTTTGTGTGTGTGTGTGTGTGTGTGTGTTACTGTTTTGAATATACATAGAGCGAGTAGCAGTCACGTGAGAATAGCCTATCAATAACCAGTGTTGGGGAGTAACTACCTGTAACAGAATTATGTAATGTAATTACAAAATACATGTAACTGTAATCCGTTACAGTTACTGAGAAAGAATGTGTGATTGAATTACAGTTACTTATGAAAAAGTTAACGATTACATCTGAATATTTTCTGTAAAAAGCTAGGATATGTTGAATATTAATTTGTTGCTTTGCCTGTTTTTTTTGTGCATGATGCCTCCTGCATTTAAAGGCCGTTTAGTAAAGCAAAAGTCGGATTTTGTGGTGGCTTTGCTTTAAAATGAAAGGAACTGAAGGATTTTGAAAGTCTAACAGTAATCAGTGCTGAGTACTACACTCTCGAAAAAAAGAGTAGCCTACAAAATTGTCCCTTTTAAGGTACAAGTGGCCGTCACTGAGGCTGTACCCTTAAGGGTACATTTTTGTACCTCTAAGTCAGGGGTAGGCAAGTTCGGTCCTAGAGAGCTGATGTCCTGCAGAGTTTAGCTCCAACCCTACTAAGCCACCACAGTATAAAACTCATGGCTCCCAGCATGCATTGCAGCATTAAGTATGTCACCATTGTTGAGATTCATATGCTGATTCTTGATATCTGTGTGCGACTAAACTTTTTTCCCCTAAAAATGTGATTAAAAATCAGAATTCAGAATCTGTGGCAAGAAAGTATTGTTGGTGAATATTATTTATCCATATTTTTAGTCAGTGATGAGTTTAGTCAAACATTTTTCTTCATGATAATTTTTTGTTTATGGCTTCTTTTGATAAAGTTGTGAGAGAGTAGAAGGTCGGAAAAGGGGAGACAACAACCAAAACACAGACCGGTGTTCTGAAATATTCGGTGGCACTGGGCGGAGCTTACATGAATCTTCACGAGTTTCCTGTTTTGTGTTAAAGCGCCACTGAAAATATTAGTGCATGCTCCTCAGCCTACATGAAGGTCATTAGCCTGTTTCAGCCTTAAGTTAAGCTTATATTCTAACTGGTATTTACTCAAAATAGTTTGTGTGTGTAACAGAGGCCAGCTAGCAGTCGCTGTGAGAGTAAACCTCACTCCTCTGATCTAAAGAGACGCTCCAGCGATTGACACTAGGGGTTGCAGCCTTTAGCCTCCTTATTAGAATGTCTGACTCTTGTGCGGACAGACCTGGGTTCGAGCCCCGCTTGAGGCGGGCATTTCGAGGAAGAGGGGTTACAAATGTATATTGTGTTATGTTTTGTTGTGTGTTAGCTATGTTTGATACGATTTCAGCCAATGATTTGCCAGGAGTGTCTTAGGATAGCCTACGCTATTTTTCTGGGTAGACTTGAATTTCTTGTGTTATATATGTTTCCAATTTTAATGATTATCTTAGGCCATGATGAAGTACCGGTATGCATGTGATAACCAATAAAATGTCTATATAACCGTGGTTCTTTTCCAAAGAAGATGGCTTGTGCTAATAAATATCCCTGTACACCAGAAAAATCAGGTTTATTTTTCACTTTGTTTTAAACATGACAGCGTATTTGAAATTTTAACAATGGGATCCCAAGCCCCTGTGTAAAGTGTGTTAAAGGATTAGTTCACTTTTAAATAAACTTTTGCTGATAATTTACTCACCCCCATGTCATCCAAGATGTCCATGTCTTTCTTTCTGCAGTCGAAAAGAAATTAAGGTTTTGGATGAAAACAGTCCAGGGTTTTTCGCCATATAATGGACTTCAGTGGGACCCAAACGGTTCAAGGTCCATATGACAGTTTCAGTGCAGCTTCAAAGGGCTTTAAACGATACCAGACGATGAATAAGGGACTTATCTAGCGAAACAATCAGTTTCTGCGAGAAACCGAGCAGTATTTATGCTATTATTTTACCTCTTAACAGGAGAAACTCGATCGTCTCTGAGCTCCGCCATAACTTCCGGCAAGTAAAGTCAAATTTGATCGTGGTCATAGATATATCGATAGTAGATGCCTCATTCTACTGATCCGTGCAGTCGCTAATGAGGCATCTACTTATACATCTATGACCACGATCAAATTTGACCTCACTTTCCGGAAGTTATGGCGGAGCTCAGAGATGATCACGCTCGTCTGATAAGAGGTAAAATAACAGCATAAATACTGCTCGGTTTCTCGCAGAAACTGATTGTTTCGCTAGATAAGACCCTTATTCATCGTCTGGTATCGTTTAAAGCCCTATCGTTTGAAGCTGCACTGAAACTGTCATATGGACCTTGAACAGTTTGGAGCCCACTGAAGTCCATTATATGGAGAAAAACCCTGGACTGTTTTCATCCAAAACCTTAATTTCTTTTCGACTGCAGAAAGAAAGACATGGACATCTTGGATGACATGGGGGTGAGTAAATTATCAGCAAAAGCTTATTTAAAAGTGAACTAATCCTTTAACGTGTGTGTTTAAATAAAATCGTTTTGCTAATTATGTGTCATGACTTCTCGTTTGTGAATAAAACTTCAACGCAGGATCAGTTGCTCTTTTTTAATTCAAAATGAAACTTCTCTCAGGACTTTTATCTTTGCTATTTACAGTAAATGTGCAAATTATTACATGGTCTATTATTTGAGCCGCAAAATAAATGTAATTAAAATAAGAACATTTGTATTGTTATTGTGAATGCACTGCAGGCTTGCTCATTTCACACTTGACTAGTTTAATAGGTTTTTTTGAGACATGTTTTATCATTTTGTTAAAGGTCCCATGGCATGGCATTTTTCTATTATTTTATAATGTTTCCTGAGGTGTACTTATATTGTTAATATGATTTTTACATCATAAAATGTCATAATTTAGAAATAAAAGGCATTTTGTCTATACTGCTGTTTGCCCTGTGGCTGACTGCCCTGTTTCAAGAGGCGTGTCTGCTGTGAGACTTCAGTAAAAACGCCCACTGTTGTGATTGGCTGACATCTTTGCATTTCAAATGAGCAGAGGGGGCGTGGTTTAACGAGGTCTACGAGGCACGAGCTGCTGCCAGAGAGACGGATGGACCTGAGTTCACTTCTCATCAGTTCTGTCAGTCTCAGTTCAGTGAACTGTTGTAGTTACTAGAATATACTTCAGGTTATTCGTTTATTTCCAGTCGGAGGGGCTGTCACTCATGTCAGAAAGTTAGTAACTTTAGTAAATTATGGATCAGTGCTGACTCGAGACGCGAACCGTTTAGAACGATTCAATCCGATTTGGTGAACTGGTTCGGTTCACTAAAAAGAACCGATTCAAAAGAATGATTCGTTCGCGAACCGGACATCACGGAGACGGAGCGATTGCTAACAAAGTTATTTATAGTAACTACTGAGTTGTGAGAGCTGTGCTGTCAGGGCGAGTTTATTGTGTTTGTATCTGAGAGTTCTGAATAAACACGAGTCCCAGTCACACCGAGTCCGTCTTCATCATTATTACCAACTTTGTAACACATGCAATGTACCATTACTGCGAGATGAACGAGTTAGTAAGTGTTGATTATAGCATTATTTTAAGATATGTTCCTATCATATGAAAAGCGTCAGTGACGCGCATTGAGTACACAGCGCAAACAAAGACACAACAGCAGTAATCGAATGTAATCCAGTTTATTGTGGTGATAGCTGGCTAGCCTAGCCGGATACCCTCACGCTTACCCCCCTTCTGCTTAATCTAACACCGCGTTTGGTGCCTCCGCTGTGGGCCAGATGCAGTATTGGGGGTCGGGATGTTGAAGGCCGACCGGTCAGTGCAGCCCGAGCTTCGGCGTGCGTGAGGTTTATCCCTAAAGAGATGTGAGTCTGCTGATGTTGAGCAGAAACGACTGTATGCACATTTTACAACAGATAGACGCAACGAGGACGTACAAAAACACTGACTCACAAGATAAAAAACACGAAAACACTGTTCTGTCTGGAGAGAGAGAAGCCGCAGTGTGTGCAAGAATAATAAATAATTAGCAACACATAAGAAATCACTGAACACAGATCAGAAGGAACTGAAAAAAGACTTCTGTTTTCATTTGTACATCCAAACACTGAGAAACTGCCAGCATTCACTCGTTCACAAGCTATGATCTCTCAAGCGTTTGCATGGGCGTGCCAGATTCTCTGGGCGGGGGAAAGGGAGGAAACCGTTCCTGCTTGGACGTCAAACCAGGAGACTTCAGGATTGGCTCGTCTGGCCTGTCATTTTCTCAAAGGCAGAGAAAGACAGCCAGAACACGGTTTTACACCGATCAACATTTCTATCCACTTGGGGACAATAGTCAGGCTAGGGGAACTCATATTAATGTTGAAATACCTCATAAAATGAAAATTTCATGCCATGGGACCATTAAGTCAGTTCTCCTGGGGAGATTGGGAGTGTTGAACATATGAAAAATAGGCTGTTTGTATATGTCTAATTATCCCCATTATTTTGCCCTCGCAGTACGACGTCTGCTTTGTATGGCAAGACAGATAGTTAACAGCAATGAATAAGAGAAACTCCAGAAGTCTTGTTGAGGATTGATGATTTATCTTTTGTTCTCTTTTCTTCCTCAGATTTATTTCTTAAGTTTTTCTCCATTTAAGTCTGTAAGACTGAAAGAATAAACTGAAAATAAACATTACAAAAGTGTAAAATCTGTTGTGTCTTTTACACAATAAAATGTAATGTTACTCAGTAACGTTAACTCAGTAAGGTTACACAGTATTCTCTATAATCAACACTTTTACACAATAAACTACAGGGCCCGTATTCATAAAGATTCTAAGAGTCCTCTCAGAAAACTCCTAATTTAGCTTAAAAACTTTTAAGTAGGACTCTTAGCTTAAGAGCTTTTACGTAGGAGTCTTAGCTTAAGAGCTATTCGGGACCGATCTGAGAGCAACTCTGAGCAAGGAAAATACAAAAACTTTTATCTTAGTGAAGAGGCGGGGCTGACCCCGTTGCTACGTATGACACAGTCTTTTGAAGACTGTGATTGGTTGGTTGTCCAAAAAGGGGAAAAAAGGAGCGCTTTTAAGTATAGGGTCTATTCTAAGCCTTCACTTTGAAATTACAAGCGCAAATTGTCCTATTTTACCGTTCTCTCTCACCCACACACACACACACACACACACACAATATATAAATGTACACTGAAAAATTTAATTAAGCATAATTAATTTGTGCTCGTTTAAATAATTAAAATATATATATATATATATATATATATATATATATATATATATATATATATATATATATATATATATATATATATATATATATATATATATATATATATATATATATATATATATATTTTTTTTTTTTAATTTTAAAAAATGAATTGGTTTAATGGGAATTGCATGTGTTTTTGTTTAAATTGAGATCAAATAAATTGATTGCGACCACTTACGATAAGATTTTTTAGTAAATTCAACAAATAATTTTTTTCAGTGTATATAAATCCTTTTATTATTTACCATGCTGTTAATTTCCTATAAGGTATTTGATTGGCTTAGAATTATAAACATTGTTCCACTCTTTCCAATTACACTGATTGCTGGCATAATTGGTGGTTTGAAAGTTGGGTTTAATGCAACAAACATGATCTAATCTATAGCGTCTGATTAAGTCACTGTTATCCATTGTCTGCAACACATTTCTTCTCCCTCTTCGTCTTTCTGCCATTTTCTCCGCTGCTAAAGAAACTCTTAAGCCTCTTAAAAGTCCTCGTCCGTGCTCCTAACAAATTTGACCTTAAGACCTCTTTTAAGGGTTAAGATGCTTTCTGAATTACTTTTTTCTTTACTAGGATTTTTTAGTTAATTTTAAGAGTAAACGCCCACATTTCATTCATTTTCTTAGAATTTTGTCACTAGGAGCTACTCTTTGCATTAAGATTCTTTATGAATACGGGCCCAGATGTTCTTAATGTATAGAAATTAAACAAACATCCGCAGCAGTATCACCAAACTCACTGCTAAACTGTTACACGCATTATCCATATGAAGTAACGTTAAACAAACCCACTAACGTTAATTAACCTGAGACGCAGTGCCGAGGCACCAGATAAATCGAGATATATCCAGCTGCAGCCCCGCAGCACACCAGTTCCAGAACCCCATCCACAGAACCGGAAGTGAGCGGCGCTACCCATACACGTTGTTTTCAAATGGATTTTAATCGGATCAATGTCTACAATATTTAATAACAATACTTTTAAATAAAGTTACTTTTCTATTCCCAGCCAGCACAGTCATGTGGGGCCCATATGGGCGTCACCTGGGCTGTCTAACTGGGGCCCAGCCAGTTTTGTCCTCAGTTTCCATGTAGGCCCCACATGGGCTAGCCCAGATGAACTGAACACTGCTCAGTGTGCACACTACAGGCTGTTAAATGTAACTGAATCAGTGTTGGAGTTAATGAGATAATTAAGTGATTAATAGAGTTAAGACTGAATATTACTGAAGACTCCTGATGATAACAAGCAGAATCACTGAAGGACAGAGAAACACAACAGACTTCAGACACAACTTCACAAATGCTTATCAGCTTCCCTTTTTACCTATTAGATTGACTTTCTGTCATCTTAGTTCTTATTGATAATTTCCACTGAGCAAAGGCGTATGTTGAAAAGACGTCCACTGAGGAGCCAGAATGAAAGTTTTTATGACGTCTGTTTTTGACGTGTTCTGCACGTCCGATATAGACGTTCATGAAACCTCAAGGTTAAAAACTAGTTCAAATTGTGGACATATTTTCCATTTGTAATTGCAAAGCAACTCACAGACAGTGTGTGTTTGTCCAGAAATCATGAAAATAAAAGAAACTTAGCTCACACCTTTAGACACTTTAGACAACTTATCATCTGTAATTCACACATCTTTGGATCGTGAGAGAATCGTGGGATTCAATCCAGGATCTTCTTGCTGTGAGGAGACAGTGTTTCCCACTGAGACACTGGTGCTGCCCTTAATCACAGACATAAGACACACTTTGACTATTCCTGTCAGACGTCTACAGAAGCTCTTACTGAGAATTAACAGAGGTTTAGATGTTGATGTTTCATTTGAAGTCACCATTGTGGTGGGAAGTGTTTGCTTTAGTTGGGCTCTTGGTCCCCGTATTTGTGTTAGCTTTTCTGTGTAACTGTGTGTGTGAAACCAATAGTTATGGCTGAGAAAGCAAAAATAAAGTGACTTCAGGTGTTGTCAGCTTCTTGTTGATGACTAAATCATCAGAAGTCTAAAATCTGATGTTGTGCTTTTGAGTTTTATGTTCTTGTCTGGCAAATAATAATGTGTTTATATACTATAACCTTGTGAATCCACTGTATCGGGACTAATAGCAATAAAATAATCACTTATGCTGAGAGATGATCAAACAGCATGTGCACATTGTTTTTAGATAATATTTCACATAGTCACACGCAGAAATCAAGTTTTTGCATATGATTCACAACAACGGTGACAATCATAACAAAAAAAACGTCATGCTGCAATGCATGATGGGTAGCTTCAAAGTACAAAACTCATGCTTGATTGTCACCGTTGTTGTGAATCATATGCAAAATCTTGATGTCTGCGTGTGACTATGTGAAATATTTTCTCAAAACAATATGCACCTGCTGTTTTATCATCTTTCAGGATGAGTGATTTGTTTATTGCTATTGGTGTCAATACAGCAGATTCACAAGGTTATAGTATATAAACAAATTATTATTTGCCGAACAAGAACCTAAAACTCAAAAGCACAACATCTGATTCTAGACTTCTGATGATTTAGTCGTCAACAAGGCGCTGACAACACCTGAAGTCACTTTATCTTTGCTTTCTCAGCCATAACTATTGTGTTTCACACACACAGTTATAACATCCAAAGAAAAGCTAACTCAAGTACAGGGACCAAGAGCCCAACTAAAGCAAACACTTCCCACCACAATGGTGACTTCAAATGAAACATCAACATCTAAAGCTCTGTTAATTCTCAGTAAGAGCTTCTGTAGACGTCTGACAGAAATAGTCAAAGTGTGTCTTATGTCTGTGATTAAGGGCAGCACCAGTGTCTCAGTGGGAAACACTGTCTCCTCACAGCAAGAAGATCCTGGATTGAATCCCACGATTCTCTCACGATCCAAAGATGTGTGAATTACAGATGCTAAGTTGTCTAAAGTGTCTAAAGGTGTGAGCTAAGTTTCTTTTATTTTCCTGATTTCTGGACAAACACACACTGTCTGTGAGTTTGTGAAGTTGTGTCTGAAGTCTGTTGTGTTTCTCTGTCCTTCAGTGATTCTGCTTGTTATCATCAGGAGTCTTCAGTAATATTCAGTCTTTACTCTCTTAATCACTTAATTATCTCATTAACTCCAACACTGATTCAGTTACATTTAACAGCCTGTAGTGTGCACACTGAGCAGTGTTCAGTTCATCTGGGCTAGCCCATGTGGGGCCTACATGGAAACTGAGGACAAAACTGGCTGGGCCCCAGTTAGACAGCCCAGGTGACGCCCATATGGGCCCCACATGACTGTGCTGGCTGGGTTCATATCTGTGAACAAGAGAAACATGTAAGCCAGTGAGATGTGAACAGAAGCATGAAGGAGAATATGTTGAGTTGTGTGTGATATTTCTGTCATGATACATGTGGTGGTGAACGAATATTGAATCTGTTCACGTCTTGCACGTTTTATCATTAAAGCTTTTTTTTTGCATTTGTCAAAAGATATTATTTGCCTTATTATTAAATAATTATTCATGAATAAAACGTATTCATTTCGTTTTCAGGGATGAAAACACTTTCATCTTTCAAGTATTTCTGCAGGACTGCCATGATATGGACTTAAGAGTCACACGTTTTTTTGTTTTGAGATAACTTTTTTGCATGTTTTTATTTTTTATGTGTCCTTTAAATTTGTTTTAAACCTATTATTTTAGAAATATTTTATATATGTCCTATGTGTTTTCTTTTAGAGAAACACGTTTCACTTTAATGCCTTGTATTAAATTGTTATTTTTATTTGAAAAATAGAAATGTCACATTCTCTGTCTATTATTTTTAATCGAAATAATACGATTGAATATAGAGTCAAATGGGAAACACTTTATAACATCTTACAAATGTATTAGTCCTGATATATTTTTAAAATAATAAAAAAGGTTTTAGTATTGTTGAAGTAACAATAAACTACAGTGTTTGTGTCCATTAACATTAAATCTCAGGCTATTTTCTGTCAGTATTATTTGTAACAACATGAATGTGAATGACATAATACTAGTATATCTATAGGCAAATGGGAAACACTTCACGTGTTATACATTTATTCATATTTTTTTAAATAAAAACTGTATAGTTTTAGCCTGTTTCCATAAAGTAAAAACTACTGTCTTTGTATTCATTGATATTAAAATGTTGATCATTGTACATGTAACCAGGTTGAAATTATATCTTTACTTTTACGGTTGAAATGTCACCAAATCCTGATGAACATTGTTTTCTATACGTTTAAGATGTTCTATTGCCAATATTTATGGCTGGATGTCGTATTCAGACCATAGTGTTAATACCTGTACTGTCACTTTAAAAGTGTCACAGGCTTTGTGGCGTCATGCACGCGCTTCTTTCAATTTGCGCCAGACTAGCTGAGAGGAGGTAATGTATTATTTTGCTCGTCAGTTTTAAACATTTATTTTGGTTTTTGTATGATGCAAACCTTGTTTTATGCATGTATACGCGTTAGTTTTGAGGTTGTGAACATGCAGTTAATGTCAATTGAACGTAAACCTTGTAAACAGACTTTTTGCAAGCTTTAAAGTAGACATGTTTCCACGTGCTAGTCTACAGGATTTTCTGTATGTTTATCTGCTAACAGGAGCTTGAGACCTGTGTGTTGTGTGGAGGAGACTGCATGTGACAGAGCCTTATGTATTTTTTTGTTGATTTGTACAGGTATGTGTATAATGTTCATTATAATTCATCCGGTATAGTGTTTACATTGATTGTGTTAAGCATGTAAAGGAAATTCATGTTGTCAATTACATTGAGCATTTTATAATTTATTCAGTTCATTTTCACATTTTTATTTAAAAGTATTTTTGCTGATAATAGTAAGTGTCATCAGTATATGTATATGCAGTTTGCGCCAGACTAGCTGAGAGGAGTCTGCACCAGGCTCGCTGAGAGGAAACACATTTGCTGTTTCGCCTTCATTAAAAGAGAAATCAGCAGTTGGTCGTGGTCTGCGTCTTTCCTTCATTCAACACAACAAGAACACAACGCAGAATATACGAGAATTAGTGGACGTGCATCCAACCTAACAAACTGTTAAAGATACAGCGCGCCCGTTACAATGGTGCCGTGACCTTTCAAGGATTGGTCTGGAGATCGACGTCAGCTCGTTCGCCGTGGGAAGCTGCATTCACTCGCCTTTTACCGTGGTCAGGTATTCCCTGGGATTGCAACCTGATATATATTTTTTTCTTTTCTTTTGTCTTCAATATAACAGCATTTAAGAGAGTGCTTTACTGATGTGCAATTGATTGCTGATTGATGTGATTATCTAGATTTTTTTTTGTGGTGCTCTTTCAGTTTAGTCATTTAGATTTTATTTTATTGGCTATATTTTTTTTTTTACTCTCATATTTCTTTTCTGTGTACGGAGTGACTGAAATATGGCAGAGGGTTACACATATTTTGCAGAGGGTGAAATTGACAATGCTGAGCGTGACTCTATCGAGGACCAGTTTGGTGTGGGGAGGGTTTTTTTCTTTCGACCCTTAGAGTCCAGAACACCAGGGCCTAGTGTCACAGCGTTACACACCCCACAGCTTACCTCTACACGTTATGTAGATCGTGCCATGCCAAGCCAAGTCGAGCAGAATCCAGACTTAGGCTCACTCATTACACAGTTAGCTGAGAAGATAGGTGAATCCATTACAGCTAAGCTACAATCTGACAGGTGCACACACAACACCAGTACTCCTGTACAGCCCTCAGAGATGACATTGCCTAACGTCAAGGTTGTCATGCAGTCAGACGTAAGAGAGCCTCCTATATTCAGGGGTGATAGCTCAGACAAATTCACAGTTCATGAATGGGAAAATCTTATGACTCTGTATTTAAAGAAACGAGCTATTCCAGTGATTGAGCATTCACAAGAAGTCCTGGCAAAGCTTATGGGCAAAGCAGGGGATGTGGTGAGGATAAAGCTGCGTAACGACACATCTATTAACCATACTGCAAATCCCCATGTGATTTTTGACATTCTGAAACAACACTTCAGCGAACTGAGTTACTCAAACATGCCTTTAGCAGATTTCTACAATACATTGCCCATGCCAGGTGAAGATGCTATGGAATACTGGATACGGCTAAACAAAACAGTTGATGTAGCGGATGAGTATCTGAAAAGGCAAGGCCGTGGCATTGATGACCCGGGCCATGAAGTCAGTATGATGTTCATCAAATACTGCCCAGACCAGTCTCTTGCAAGTGTTTTCAAGTTCAAGTCTGCTGAGAAATGGTCGGCATGTGAGATCCAAGAGAGGCTTGATGAGCACATGCAGGGACAGAAAACTCAAGCTGCAACAGTTAGGCCACTCAAGGTGAGCACAGTAGAGCACAAAGTCCTTTCCCAGCATGTGCCTATGGCTGATAATACACCAGCCTCAAACACCACTGTACCGTCTGTGCCATCTCCGGTGTCTATGACTACTGCAAGTGTTGACAATGTCTGCATGAGGAGTTTGGTGAACTTGTTAGACCGACTGGTTACACAGCAAGCATACACAAATGCCAGTTAACCTCAGAGCTCAAGCCGCAGTCCCTCACTCTTTTCAAAAGGTGTGCAGGGTATGTAGGGCTTCTGATCTTCAACATTGTCTCACTGCAGGCGAGAGAACAGGTGTTTAAAGTGCTTATCACCTGGCCACTGGAAGAGGGACTGTCCTGATCAGACCAACCAGCAACGCTCTCAAGCTGCCAACAGCGCTGGTGGACAGGATCAACAGTTAAATTAAAGCTGCGAGCAGCGATGACGGGCCCAAGCCGGTGGCACCACCACGCCGGTGGCATCAGCTTAACTGTGCACGGCAGGCAATATGCATTTAAACAGGAGAATATTTTAGAATCGCTCGAATATGCCACATTTACCGCAGCAACTGGTGCCACTATCACCACAAGCCACACCCATGATGTAATTTAAATCTAGATTAATTTTAATGTCATAGGATAAAATAGATAAAAGTTATCTTTTCCTGCTCAAAATTCAAGGTGTTTGTAGTTCTTTTTTACTAATTCACACTAAAGTGATAGTTTTTTGTGATAGTCTATGATACGAAAGGGTTAAATTATCTTTCCCAGAGAGAAAGGCACACACACAAACTCACAGGGTGAGAGAGACACCCCCCCTCCCCCCCACGTGCGCGCACACACACTCAAACACACACACAGGGTGAGCCTGAGAGTGAGGGGGGAGGGGAAGGACTGAGAGAGAGGCAATCTGCACATTGAACAAGATTCACAAGATTTTAACAACAAAAAGAAATAAAATCTAAATGGTGGGAGAAAGTTTTTTTTATTTCACTCTCTGAAAAAATTATTTTGAATATATTTGAAATCAATATGTGTGGTCCAATATAAAAAATAAATGACAAAATTAATAAATGGAACCAAATCACAGAAACAGCAAAGATGATTTTAATATCAGTGTTAGGTAAGAGTAAGATGCGTGTCTACATTTTATGGAAGTTTATTATAAATAGCCACTTTTATAAAATCATGTGAAATTTATGTTTTAATACATTTATATTATATCAGTAAATAATTAATTTAAAGACATATGCATCATCCGTGATCTTGGCAAACACATCACATGACGTTTTTATTTCAAGTGAAAGTTATTTGTGATAGCCTATATAAAAAGGGTTAAATTGTCATCATCAAGAGAGAAAGTCACACACACACACACACACACACACACACACACACACAGACACACACACACACACACACACAGTGATAGAGTGAGAGTGAGGGAGAACTGCATAGCGGCCGCCTCCGTCACATTTCGTGCCACCTCCGTCTGTCGACAAAACTCAAGACAGGCAGTCACTTGCTCAGATTAGGCATGTCGTGGTAATTAAATAATCATCAGAAATATATATTGTCACATGATCTTTCAGCAATCTTTATTAGTATTTTATGATTTGCTAGTACAAAGTCATCTAAAGCCATTCCATAGCTGAATGTCTTTCCTCCTCTGTAGCTGTCCATCATTCTCCGTTCAGCATTCAAACTGCGCGTCGTGTTTGGTTACAGTCAGTCAGCAGCTCGGTAAAGCTCACTCCAAGATGATATATTCCCGTTATAATACTAGATATGCAGATAAAATAATTTATCTTCCTGGAGTTTATCTAGCGGTTTCTGAACGATGTTGTGCTCCCTACCCGGGTGACAACATGTCACAGGGTGTTTTGGTGATGGTTCATGTTCATTGTTCTTGGTTCGGTTTCAGTTTATGTTCATGGTTATGTTTGAGTTTGTCATGTTCACAGTCTTGTCGTGCACTTCCTGGTCTTGTCATGTGACTCCCATGCCCTCATGTGATCTTGTGTCTTGTCCTGTCATTGGTTCATTGTCTCATCACTGTTCACAGGTGTCACTTGTCTTGTCATTAGTCTGTGTGTGTATTTAAGCCCTCATGTTTGCCATGTGTCTTTGTCAAGTATTGAATGTTGTAACCCGCTGTCGGTGAGTTTAGTTATTGTCAAGTCAAGCCAAGCCAAGTCAAGTCTTTGTTTTATGTTTGGATGTAGTCAAGTCAAGTCTTTGTTTTATGTTTGGATTATGTTTGAATAAAACTGCACTTGGGTCCTTCAACTTGCCTCCAGTGGATCCACGTTACACAACACAAGGCATCACACGCACAATAACCGGAATTTAAAACTGTGAAGAAACCGACCGATATACATAGTAGACTAGGATTTGTGCGCTCAACACTCATCTTCTCTTTATGCCGTGAACTTTTTAATGTGCACTCGCGGTGCACTGCGCCCTCTGACTCCATGTTGCTTTAAGCGCATCATTCTGCACCCGGGATGCGCATAAGCGCATTGTGCCACGCTTTCATATATTTTCATAGTTTTGTGCACTTAAAGATGATTAAAAAAAATCTTGTTCTCACGTATCTATCATATATTTGTTGCCCCTTTACAGAGCTGCACATTACGTTTACAATAAACTATAAATCTTGAAATGTTATATTATTTGTGTAGGCCCATATAATTATTTACATTCATATATAAATTAAATATAAATTGTTTTTTTTTATAAATGTATTTAATAAGAACACAAAGTAATTTGTACCTTTTCATTAACATTTTTAGATTTTATAAAATTAGTCCAGAGATGTTTTTTCAAGAATTACTTTTTGTAATTGCAAATTTTTTTAACTATCCACTCACCTAATTTAATATATATTTTTGTTATAGCTTATGATTATATATTTTTATTTTATTGCTCAACAGTAGTTCTCATCGCCGATGAGGTCTTTAAATATTTTGAGAAGGTCTTAAAAAAGTATAGTATAGTCATTCCGTTTCATGTTGACCGAGTTTGGTGGTACTTTAGTTGAGTATTTGTGCACATTTATGTGTGTGCGTGTGTGGTCAAACTGCAAACACTGTGTGTTGAGTTTCAAGCAGTTTCAAGCAATTTCAAGCATGCTAAGAGCCTCAGAACAACACTGCTACCTTTTAGTGAGGGGAGGGCAGACAGAGAATAAATATTCAGAAGAAATATATTAAATAAAATAAATATATTGAATTTGATCTGAAAAATAGTATGATTATTTTAAAGCTATTTGGTTACATTTTAATAAAACATTGTTTTAGTATGTTTTTAAACACACACACATACACGTTGTAATACCAGTGTAATACCCATGTCATTATACAAATTTGTGTCCTCATAAATCACAAACAAGAGAGAGAGAGAGAGAGAGAGAGAGAGAGAAACAAGTTTTTTTTTATCCTGCTTCAAAACTAATACAATGCTGCCATCTTGTGTTCATTGAGGGGAGAGCAGCAGACACAGAGAATTTCTGTTCCCCTTTTTTGTCCTTATTTAATCCCTTGCCATGGAAACACCGTTTGAGATATCCAATATCCGTTCACATTTTAGCATCTTCAGTATCTTTGTTTCATGTTGACCGAGTTTGGTGGAGATTGAATAAAACGCCTACGAGGAGAACGTAAAAACTCAGACCCCGATTTAACCAAAAATTTACCTTCAAACCAAAATATCTGACTTCCTGTTGGTCGGAGCTAATGACTGTAAATTAGAAAGTTGTCCGGCTCGATGAGGTCAATATATATACTGAGTTTGGTGATTGTAGATGAAACGAAGCCCTTCACTTTTGTCAAAAGGTGGCGCTAGAGAGCCCCTCATCCCCGCCCGTTTCTGAGGCTTTGCCCATGTGTACTGACTGACATCTCTGATGTGTGTGTTGAGTTTCAAGCAGTTTCAAGCAATTTCAAGCATGCTAAGAGCCTCAGAACAGCCAAAAGATTATTAAACTTTGACACGTTGCCATGGCAACAGTATTTGAAATTTCAGGAATCCATTTCATACGTCTCTATCTGTCATGTTTTCACATTATACTGATGAAGTTTGAAATAAATCTGGTGAAAATAAGATGGTGATTCAAAGCATTTTTGAAAGTGACACACTTCCTGCTGCCAGTTGGTGGCGCTATAACTTTGACTCACAAAAGTCATATCCATGTGATCGGCTTCTTATAACAAACACACAGCTGAAGTTTCATCCAAACCAGTCAATGTTTGCACAAGTTATAACACACTTCCTGTTTCCCTTTTCTCGCCATAAATTCGTTGCATCGCCACAGCCAGACTTTTCGAGATATCAAAAATCCGCTCGCAATTTAGCATCCTGGATATGTTCACGTAATGCTGACCGAGTTTGGCAATGATCGAAACAATGGCCTCGGAGGAGTATATTAAATTCCAGAGCATGCGTTTTCCGAACAACCCATAATAGCTCACTTCCTGTTGGGCTGACACATAACTATGAGCACGAAAGTTGTTCGGCCCGATGAGATCTAAATGTGTACCAAGTTTCATACATGTACGTGCAAGTGTGTTTGATATATGGACCAAGTTTTCAGACCCCACTTTAGGGGGCGCTGTCGAGCCCCCCTGCCACGCCCGGGTACCAGCTTCAGCCCGGCTCTGATGGCCGCGCATTCCGACGCCTGTGCGAAGTTTCAAGAGTTTTCGAGCATGTTAAGTGCCCCAAAAGTACCCGAGAAGTCGAAAAAAAAAATAAAAAAAACAAAGAATAATCTGAGGAAGAACAATAGGGCTCTGCGCCCTTTCAGGGCTTGGGCCCTAACTAGAAAACCCACACCCTGGGAGGGGCGGTGTGGGTAAGGTAAATGAATTCCTCTCTGATAAACACGACCCAGCTCGCTTGTATGAGGACTGGTGTGCCAAAGCACCTGAGGGGACCCGAATAGTCATTCAAGCCACACAGAAGATCGAAGCATTCAGTGAGTTGTTTTATGCTACTGTCCATGTCAATCACAGTGTGCAGCTTAAAGGCATGTTGGACTCCGGCTCTATGGCATGTAGCATCAACGAACATGCGGTAGAGAAACTCAGCTCTGCTGGTGTTTTGCCCGAGAAGCAGCACCCTGAAGAAAATATCGTTTTGATTGGCTGTGGTGGTCTGCAGACTCGACCTGAGGGTTTTTATGACTTGGAGATGCAGCTTTACGGCGCTCGCTGTGTTGTGCCTACCTTGGTTGTGCCTGGTCAGCACGACGATCTCATATTGGGCTCGAATGTCATCAAACATGTGATTCGTGTTCTGAAGGGTGATAATGATTATTGGAACATGGCTTCCAGACCGGAGTATCAGTCTGATCCCAATGTTGAACAGTTCTTGTCAATGTTCACCAATGTCGAGCGCTGGAGAGGGAGTGAGGTTCCTGACAAAATAGGCACTGTCAAGCTCACCCAATCAGTGATACTTCTACCCAGGCATGAACACTTGGTTTGGGGTAGACTCCCTGCTAGCGTGCCGATGTCACCTGGAAGCACTGTTGTCGTAGAACCAACCAACTCCAAAGCCATGCCACGAGGTGTTCTAGTGGGCCGTCTTGTCACACCTCTCTGGGGTGATAGATGGGTGCCTATGACAGTTGTTAACCCATCTGACAAAGCTGTCACACTGAAGAGAAATTGCAAATTGGCTGATGTGTTTCCATGCTTGGCAATCGAGGATCTAGATGCTTTTCAGGGTCTACAGGTGGCTTCAGAAAAAAAACAACCAGTTGCACACAACAAACAACCTGACATTGAGATACAGCAATCTCATACGGAGAAACAAGTACATGACATACTGCAACTGAAACTTGACACATTGCCCAGTGCCTATTCAGCTGGTCAGTTGGCTAAAAGCCTGTCAGAGTTGGGCTTAAGTGATGTTGACATAGACGCATGTCAGGTTAGTAAAGACTGTAAGTCTAGGCTCACACAGCTATTAATTGAATACCAAGACATCTTCTCCAAGCACTCATTGGACTGTGGTGAGGTCAAGGGATACACACACCGCATTCATCTCACTGACGATCGCCCTTTTCGCTTGCCGTACAGGAGAGTCCCTCCTGCCCACTATCAGAAGTTGAGGCAGGTTCTCACTGATATGGAGGAAAAAGGGATTATCAGGAAGTCCTCAAGCGAGTATGCTTCGCCACTGGTGATGGTGTGGAAGAAAGACGGTGGGTTGCGAATTTGCACTGATTTCAGGTGGCTGAATGCCCGGACCTTAAAGGACGCCCATCCCTTGCCGCACCAGTCTGACTGTCTGGGTGCTCTTGGTGGCAATTGCCTCTTTAGTACGATGGACCTCACTTCTGGCTTCTTCAACATTCCAATGCACGAAGACGACAAGAAGTACACAGCTTTCACAACCCCCCTTGGACTGCATGAATATAATCGCATGCCACAGGGACTGTGTAACAGTCCAGCATCCTTCATGAGGATGATGATTGGGATTTTTGGGGACATGAACTTCACAAAACTCCTGTGTTATCTTGACGATCTTCTCGTCTTTGCATCGTCAGAGGATGAGGCCCTGTCCAGGCTCCATACAGTGTTCCAGAGGTTGCGGGAGAATAACTTGAAACTGGCTCCGAAGAAGTGCTATCTGCTTCGAGAACAAGTCGGATTCCTTGGACATGTCATTAATGGCGAGGGTGTGGCCGTTGATCCTGCCAAAGTGGAGGTCATCACCAAGATGACCGTACAAGACCTCATGGAGGACGATGAGTGCACGCCTTCTGTCCGGAGAATCAAATCTTTCCTTGGCATGGTATTTTACTACCAGCATTTCATCCCAAACTGTTCCTCCATTGCGAAGCCCTTGTTCGCACTTACGGCTGGACAGAAGAGGCGGGGACGGTCAGTTAGAGATAAGAAGCCCCTAGGTGCCTATCGCAAGCTTACTCCTGCAGACTGGTCAGCGGAATGTGGAATCGCTTTTGACCGGTTGAAGACCATGCTGTTGGGATGTGTTGTGCTGGCTCATCGAGACTTTGACGAGCCATTTATTCTGTCAGTCGATGCTTCGTTGAACGGACTTGGAGCAGTGCTCTCTCAAGTACCACGAGGAGAGTCCAAGGCCAGACCGGTTGCTTTTGCAAGCAAGACAATTAGTGCGTCACAACGGAAGTATCCAGCTCATCGACTGGAGTTCATGGCTTTGAAGTGGAGTGTCTGTGAAAAGTTTAGCCACTGGCTAAAAGGCCGTAGCTTCACAGTTTGGACGGATAATAATCCGCTAACCTACCTTCTAACAAAGCCAAAGCTTGACGCATGTGAAATCCGCTGGGTCTCTAAGCTTGCGTCTTACTCATTTGATCTAAAACACCTGCCTGGGAAAAGAAATGTGGTGGCTGATGCCTTGAGTCGCGACCTCTTCGCGAAGCCCATTTGTCAGAGGCTGCTGAAGGAACCATATCCCACCCTGATTCAGGAAGCTAATGGGATAGAGGAGGATTCTGTGCAGGATGCTTTCAGGGTCAGCTGCCAGTCTCAAAGCTACAGATCTGGGGACCATCAAATGTTCAAGGTGGCGTATGATTCTGCCGAGATCAGAGCTCTTTGTCAGGCCCACTGTCACTGGATTGATGCAGCGGAATCCAGGGCACTCTATCTGACCCAACATGTCCAACAGCTGTCGAGTGGTCAGGATGTAACGCCCATGTTCTCCGCTCAGGAGCTGCAGCTGAGTCAAGAGCAAGACCCCAGCATTTCTAAGGTGTTACCTTTTGTTGCAGCCAGGAAGCGACCATCTAGGCGGGAAAGGCATGGTGCTGATTCGAAGGTCCTCAGATTGTTCAAGCAATGGGACAAGTTGGAAGTCCATGATGGGATGTTGTATCGAGTGACGAGAGATCCCGTGTCCAAACAGAGAAGATCTCAATATGTGTTGCCTCTGAGTCTAAAGGAAAAAAACATTGTTGGGCATACACGATCTGGCAGGTCATCAAGGTCAGGACCGTACTCTCTCACTGGCAAGGCAGCGATTTTACTGGCCTGATATGGAGAGGGATGTTAGGGCACATGTCAGATGCTGTCAGAGGTGTGTGTTTGGGAAGTCGCCGGAACCTGCTGCTCGTGCGCCCCTAGAAAGCATCAAGAGCTCTGCCCCGATGGAGTTAGTTTGCATGGATTTTTGGTTGGCGGAGGACAGTAAACAGCGATCTGTGGATGTCCTAGTGGTCACCGACCATTTTACCAAACTTGCCCATGCATTCCCTTGTGCCAATCAGACGGCAAAGCAAGTCGCCAAGAAGCTCTGGGACAATGTGTTCTGTGTTTACGGTTTCCCTGAGAGAATACATTCCGATCAGGGCACCAATTTCGAGAGCAACTTGATTGCAGAGCTTCTTCGTCTGGCCGGTGTGGCAAAATCCCATACGACAGCCTACCACCCCATGGGCAATGGGGGAACAGAGCGATTTAATCGCACTTTGGGTAACATGCTCCGTACCCTTCCCCTTAAGGAAAAACAACAATGGCCACAACAAATTCAGACCATCACGTTTGCCTATAACGCCACTGTTCATGAGACTACGGGTTACGCTCCCTTCTTCTTGATGTTTGGCCGTGTGCCTAGATTGCCGCTGGATATTATGTTTAAGCAGGTTTTGAATGACCCAGGGATTGTTGACTATGACTCATATGCCAAGTCCCTGCTTTCTTGCCTCAAAAGTGCTATGGAAATCGCCCAGAAACATTCGTCTATTGAGCAACAGCACCAGGCCCGGCAGTATAACAAACGTGTCAAGGGTACCTACCTCTCTGTGGGAGATCGTGTTTTAGTAGCAAATAAAGGAGAACGAGGGAAGAGGAAGTTGGCCGACAAATGGGAGGATGGAGTGTACACAGTTGTTGGTGCAAATCACAGTATCCATGTCTATAAAATACAGGATGCAGAGGGACGCACGAGAGTTGTGCACAGGAATCTTTTGTTGGAGGTCAACTTCTTGCCACTCTCTGGGATGGATGAGAGCCAGGATAACCATGCAAATGATCAGTCTTTGGCCAGCGAGGAGTCTGCTCAGGAAGACTGTGACTGTGATGATGATAGAGCCTCAGTGTCTGTGTTATTGACTCAAGATGACAGTGCACAGAACCTGTCAAATTCCAGAGATAGTGAGAGTCTTGCAGTTTTGTCCCCTGAAGTCCCACTCGAATCTGAGTCAGCTGATTCAGAAGAGCTGGACCAGTCTAGTTCAGTGCCAAGTCCTGTGGGTGCCATTACTGATAACCCATCCATTTCACCTGCACCACAATCAGATATTTCACACTCACCACATGCTGATGCATTGGTTCACACTGACCCGCACACACAGACCACAGTTGATGGTCTTGTTAGAACACGTGCAGGGAGAGTAGTGAAATCAGTGAACAGACTAATAGAATCCATGGTTCAGAAACCATTTCTGAGGGGTTCAAACATTTTGTTTGGGAGCCAGAGCTAATCTCTCTTTGTTTTGCAGAGATGTCTCTTGATATATATTGGTGATGTTATATATATATATATATATATATATATATATATATATATATATATATATATATATATATATATATATATATATATATATATATATATATATATATATATATATATATATATATATATATATTGGACTGTGTTATGAGCATTGATGCTTGCAAATGTTTGTGGGACAATTTTTTTGGGGGGGCCAAGTGTTGTGTGGCGTATCAGGCGTCGCATTGAGCTAAGGGGATTCAGAGACCTGATCAACCTTTTTTTTCCCTGAATCTTGTATGTGAGGTGACTTCTAAGTTGACTGTAGACTAGGTCTATTTATTTTCATTTGGGCCAGATTGTGTCAGTAGCAGACATATTATGTGTTCTTTACAGTCCTGAGACTCCACTTTATCAGGATGTTGGTGAATTTCAGGAGGGGTGAATGTAACCAGGTTGAAATTATATCTTTACTTTTACGGTTGAAATGTCACCAAATCCTGATGAACATTGTTTTCTATACGTTTAAGATGTTCTATTGCCAATATTTATGGCTGGATGTCGTATTCAGACCATAGTGTTAATACCTGTACTGTCACTTTAAAAGTGTCGCAGGCTTTGTGGCGTCATGCACGTGCTTCTTTCAGTTTGCGCCAGACTAGCTGAGAGGAGGTAATGTATTATTTTGCTCGTCAGTTTTAAACATTTATTTTGGTTTTTGTATGATGCAAACCTTGTTTTATGCATGTATACGCGTTAGTTTTGAGGTTGTGAACATGCAGTTAATGTCAATTGAACGTAAACCTTGTAAACAGACTTTTTGCAAGCTTTAAAGTAGACATGTTTCCACGTGCTAGTCTACAGGATTTTCTGTATGTTTATCTGCTAACAGGAGCTTGAGACCTGTGTGTTGTGTGGAGGAGACTGCATGTGACAGAGCCTTATGTATTTTTTTGTTGATTTGTACAGGTATGTGTATAATGTTCATTATAATTCATCCGGTATAGTGTTTACATTGATTGTGTTAAGCATGTAAAGGAAATTCATGTTGTCAATTACATTGAGCATTTTATAATTTATTCAGTTCATTTTCACATTTTTATTTAAAAGTATTTTTGCTGATAATAGTAAGTGTCATCAGTATATGTATATGCAGTTTGCGCCAGACTAGCTGAGAGGAGTCTGCACCAGGCTCGCTGAGAGGAAACACATTTGCTGTTTCGCCTTCATTAAAAGAGAAATCAGCAGTTGGTCGTGGTCTGCGTCTTTCCTTCATTCAACACAACAAGAACACAACGCAGAATATACGAGAATTAGTGGACGTGCATCCAACCTAACAAACTGTTAAAGATACAGCGCGCCCGTTACATACATCATGACATGCATATTATATGAACAGAAAAGTGACTTTATTTAAAAGTATTGTTGTTAAATATTGTACACATCGATCCGATTAAATCCATGTGAAAACAGCTTATATTTTACAAAAGAAAATTACATATATGGATAGCGCAACTATGACTGTTTAAGCCCCGCCCCTCACTTCCGGTTCTGTGGATGGCTGCAGCTGGATACTACTGGATAAAACAGCAGTGCATCAGAAAACAAAAGGCTTCAACCGAGTGTAACTCGAGAAAACCGATAGTCACGAACGTACTAAAATACATTAATGAAAGTAAACATGTACACCACACAGTAAATTACACTGCAGACAAAGATCTGACCAAGCTCTGTGCTGTTGCTCGAACAGGTCCGTCACTGAAACGGGTCCGACTAGGAACTATGGTGACCCTGCAGCACTTCCACAAGGTTTTAGTTCAATTCTACAAACGTACCACAACAAATAAAATGTAAAAAGAATTAGAAGTGGTTAAATTGATCAACCTTTGGAGGTTTCACCAGGACAACAACTTATTCTTGGTCTTTAAAAACGGTTGACATTAATGTTTAGCACTCTTATCGAAATATAATATTTTTTAATTATAATTTAAATCGGATTAATTTTCAAATTGTTTGTTATAAATCAACATCTCAGGAAAATGTTATGTGGTTTCTAATCAAAATATGACTTTCTGTTACAAAACAGGGCATTGATTTCATACATGTCCACTGTAGTGGACGCCAGGAATTAAATCATGTTTATCAGGCATTTTGGAGACACAACAGGTGAATAGGGAAAGAAATTACATATCAATATTCCTATGAATTATTAGATATTATTATGAAAAAGATGCCAATTATTACTCCCATTATTACACTTATTTTTTCATTACATGTTGCACCATGAACACATTAATGTGCAAATTAGATACATTGTATTGAATGGGAAAATCCAAGTATGGTCATTTTACCCACATATTGCATAAAGTAAAATGGTATGTCAATGCATTTCATTATATCTTTCATAACATAGTTCAGAATCATCTTTAAACAAAGTTTGTTTAAAAAAAAAATCCCTGAAACCTAAAAATTGATTGGTGAATTAAAAATAAATCCCATTGTTTTTGCCTATACATGCAATTTCATGTCATTTTATTTTTTAAACAACTGAGTCCAGGGCTGCGTTCAGCCCCGACAAAACGTTGCAAAACGTTTTTTAAACGGTAACGGTGCTGCGTTGAACACCCTGTTCTGTTGACGCAAGAGTTGTAACTATGGCAGCCGAGAAGGCCATTCTTTGTGTTCTTTTTGTGGAATTTTCGGAGCCTGATGAAATCGATATAAATACGTGTTTAATACTGCAAAATACATGCAATCACTGCCCTTGCCGTCCAGAATAAAAGACAACATCCCAATCCCATTTAATGAACCTTTTTCATCTCCTGGTAATCAATTCTAACTTAAATCATTTTATTTCTAGTTCTTACTTTTTTAATAGCTTGTATTTTCTTTTATGTCAAGCAATTACCATATATGAAATTTGGTATATAAATAAACTTGCCTTGCAATTAAGCTAAAGATATAAATAAATACATCATCATGTTGATTATATATATATATAAATATATTGTGGCGAGCAGCGAGGCCGAGGGACCGTGAGGGCGGGACGAGGCGGCGCTCATCAGAGAGGATGAGCGCCAGCTGCGAGCTGCAGCGATCTCGGCCCTTGCGGAGGAGTGAGGGAGTATAAAGGAGGAGTGACGACAGTGAGGGACGAGAGAGGACCAGGCCTGGAATTTATGTTGTATTTTATTTATGTTTTATTATGTGTTGCTGCAGTCGACCGTGAGGGGCTGCAGCTTATTATTTTCATTTTGTGTTTGTTTGTATGTAGGCGGCAGCCGACCGTGAGGGGCTGTCGCCGCCATTTTATTTTGTGTTTATTTAATTAAAAGTTTGTTTATTGTTCGCCGGTTCCCGCCTCCTTCTTCCCGTACAAACAACCTTTACTACAGTGGTGCCGAAGCCCGGGAGGAAGGAGGGACACGCTGTCGAAGAGCCCTCGCAGCTGAGGGGGATCGCGGTGCCGCGGAGTTCGGGCAGCGCGGAGGAGAGAAGTCCGCGAGCGGCTGCCCGAAGCGGTGGTGCTGGAGCGGATGAAGATCGGTGGGACGGAGAGCTCGCTGCCGCGCCCCTGGGTCGAGGTGGGGTGGCTGCCGTCCACGAGGGGGCGAAGGAGTCCCCAGCGCTTGCCTGGAGCCGGAGCCTGCTGTCGTCCGCCGCATAGGGGAGGAGCAGGGAGCGCGGGATGGGGACTCGCTTCCGGCCGCCCTCAGAAGGAGGAGCCACCGCCGGCCGCCAGGGGGCGGAGGAGTCTTGGGCCGTCCACCGAGCGTCCAGTGCCACCGCATGGCACCGCGAAGAAGAGCCTCTCGGCTGGCTGAGGACCGAGCGGCAGTGTGTCTGGGAACCGGACCAGAATTTTTTTTTTTTTTCTTTTCTCCTCTCTCCACTCTCTCGTCTCTGTCGCTCCTCATGCTCCCCGCTCCGTTCTCTCACCTCGCTGTTCTTACCCCCAGGTCCCGCGGCCGCCGTGATCGCCCCCCCCCCGGGGAGGGGGGGGGGGGGGAGTAGAGCGCAGACTTGGGAGTGCCCCCCGGCCTGCGAAGGGCGTTGGGGGTATGTGGCGAGCAGCGAGGCCGAGGGACCGTGAGGGCGGGACGAGGCGGCGCTCATCATGGAGGATGAGCGCCAGCTGCGAGCCGCAGCGATCTCGGCCCTTGCGGAGGAGTGAGGGAGTATAAAGGAGGAGTGACGACAGTGAGGGACGAGAGAGGACCAGGCCTGGACGTTTTGTGTTATGTTTTATTTTGTGTTCGCTGCAGTCGTCCGTGAGGGGCTGCAGCTTTTTATTTTCATTTTGTGTTTATTTGTTTGTAGGCGACAGTCGTCCGCGAGGGGCTGTCGCCGCCATTTTATTTTGTGTTTGTTTAATTAAAAGTTTGTTTGAATGTCCGCCGGTTCCCGCCTCCTTCTTCCCGTACAAACAACTTTTACTATATATATATATATATATGTATATATATATATATATATATATATATATATATATATATATATATATATATATATATATATATATATATATATATATATATATATATATATATATATATTAAACTCTTACGACAATCATGTCTTCTAATACCAGCGGACACATTAAACAACTTTACTTCCATTGTGTGAGCTGTCTCTTTAATACCGCGTGGTTTATATACATTTTGCCGCTGATTGGGCTGTCATTTTTGACACACCCACCAAACGAGATCAAACGCATCTCAAACCCGTTGCACACCGTTTCCAGGAAACATGACGTTCAACCGGAAACCGTAGCAAAACGTTGCGCACCGGTTTGAGCTTTGAACGTGCCCCTGGTGTCAACTACAGAGGACATATCATAACATATTAATAAAATAAAATATTTTTCAAAAATCTCTAAACAATGTTATGACATTAAAAAATACTAAATTCAAAAAAGTTTTTGAACTATACTATAGTAGGCTAAAGATACTACAGTTAATTGTGTCTAGAATAGTTATCCTAGTTTTCAGTGACAATGACATAAATTATAAACCAAGTTTGAAAAATGTCCGGAGTTTTCATGTTATTAGATTTTTAACAAAAAATAAAATTTGTAACAAGGGGGCGTTTTACCCCAGAGGTGAATCAGAGTTTAGCTTAAAATTAGACAAGCCAAAATAACAGTAGATAAATATGAATATTATTAATGAACCTTTTTGAAAATCAACCTTTTTGAAAAATATTGTTTGCTGATGCTAACTGGCTGGCTAACTAGCTAGCTGATGCTAATGTGAGGTAATTTTTAAATATAAAGTCCAAATATTTTTATTAAACCCCCTAGTTAGATTACATTTGATAGAACAACAAATAATGTGATGTTCAGAAGATGGTAACTACAGTATTTATGATAGCGGTAAGCAATGCCCCCTGGTGGTGTTTCACCCCACAGACTAGGTTTGGGAAAAAAAAAAACGTTATGTCATTCTGAAAATAGAATTATATTTTCCTTAAATAACAGGTACTCACTAACTACAGGCCTTGCTCTACTGCAAAACAACAATATTTAAAGCACTTTTTTCTTTTTGTTAAAAATTATATCACTTAAAGCTGCACTGTCATTTTTTTTCAGTAAAATATTCAAAAACCAATAGGCCAGTGTTATATATTTTGTTCAGTTGAGTACTTACAATATCCCAAATGTTTTCCAACTATTTGTAAATCGTGAAATATTTTACCCAAGGAACTGGGACGTGTGAGGGCGTCGCCTGTCGATTGCGTCAAATCTGCGTTCCCCTCGGTTTCCGGTTTTATTTTGCAGAAACGCTTTACTCTCACTGCAGTGTGAACAAGTGTTACAGCAGCCGCTGAGAGAACACACAGAGAAACGTCATCACATCATCAACACACTCAGATGTGTCTAATATGATCAACAGAGCTGCGTTACCTCACACTCATGACCGGAAAAGCGGAAATGGCGCAGACGACTGTGTCATAATAAAAGTCCCGCTGCTCGCGAGGCGTGTGTTGCGTTCATCTCATTAACAATCGCTCCAGCGGTTCCTCAGCTCCACAACACTCACTCCTGCTTCTGCTTCAGACTGCAGTAACGTTAATAATCTCATCCATCAACATGATTTCTGCCCGAGTCCTATCCCGATTCTTTCCCACCGGCTGTGAGGTGAAGACCACATGTCCCAAGATTCTGCGCTCAAACCTGGCGTCATCAAACTACGCCTTTCTTTTGAAGAGGGCGACCTCTAGTGGACGGAAAAGTTACATAGTGCAGCTTTAACATGAAATACATTTTCTCTCAGGTCACCAGTGTAAGCTTTGCGGTCAAAACTTCTACATCTCTCTGGTCATGAGTAGTCCATAACAACAACAAAAACGTATTTTGATTTTATCTAGTGGTTATTTTGGGGGGAAAAAACAGTAGGGGGGCATTTTACCTCATGGGGCGTTTCCCCCCACTCTACCCTAATATTTACTACACTTTGTTAATTTACTGTATATTTGTAGTATGGTTAAAAAACACTATAGTATTTACTACAGTAATTTTACTGTAATATTTTTCATGTGGGCTTGCCGTTGATGTATCCCTTCTAACCACAACCCAGAAATAGCCAAACAAACAAACTCGATGGCTATACCGACAGGCCACTGACAAACCAGTGGCTGTAATCATTAAATTATATTACATGTAGGCTACAAATTATTGACTATTACGCATACATAAACAGTTATTTAAAAAAGGAGCTTACTTGACGCTTAAACAGAATTACGTGATTGAAAAACGCGGCTCTTCTACAGCATCAGTGTCGTGAACTCTTGGGATTGTTGAAGATCAGTCGTGCTGCTGCCTTCTGGATCATTTATAGAGGTTTGATCGCCCACACAGAGGAATATGGAGTCAAAATAACACTACATAGATTTGCAAAAGAATAAAGTATAGCAAATGAAAATAAAGATTTGCAAACAAAAACAAAGTATTGCAAAAGAAAATTAAGTGAAACACACAGAAAAGTGAAGCGCAAAGAGGAAACAGTATCGCAAACTCACACTTGACTGAAACTCAGAATAAAAGTTGCGTTGCAAATGAAGCCACTTTATTTTCATTTTGCAAAACGTATTTTTTTCTCTCAATACTTTCTTCCCTTTTGCAATACTTTATTATATTTCAAATCTATGTGTCGTTATTTTGACTCCATAGAGGAAGAGCATTGTAATAGTCCAGTCTAGAAATAACAAGGGCTTGGACAGGAAGTTATGCAAGAAGGGTCTGATCAAATAAACGGCCATCTCAGAATCAGAAAGAGCTTTTTTTGCCAAGTGTGCACACACCATGAATTTTTCTTGGTGCTGAAGCTTCCAGTGCACATTTACAATACAAAACACAACAAGAACATAGTAAGACAAATTCTAAGAATAAAATAGTAAAATAGTATAAAAGTATAAGGTCACAATTAGGTTTAGTCAGAATAAACATGTACAGATTATGAACATATTTACAGCATTTTGAATAGTATGAATAAATATAAATATGAGTTTAGAAGATATTGCACTCAGTGTTACTGATATCATCCAGTGAATTATATAATGAACAGAAGTCCAAAAAGTGCAGAGTGTTCATTTCCCATCCCGACTGTAAAGCTTGATTCATTTTATATTGAGTATGTGCATTTTTCTATACATTATCTTTATAATTCACATTATTTTCTCCTGTTCACACATTAGCTTCTCCTAACACTAGTGAACAATACAGGAGAAAATACTTTGGTAACTTTGGTCACTTTTATTACTTATAAAATCAACATATCTAAGAATCAGACATAAAAGCAGCTGCTGTAATGGCTGTAAAGTGCACTTCATGTTTTTGACCACTAGATGACAGTAAAGTCAATGGAAGAGCAGAAAAGATTTGAGTAATGGATGTAATTCCTCCATTTTGAGAGGCTGCTCACTGCAGAGTCATGGGTGGAGCGAGACTCTTACGACAATCATGTCTTCTAATACCAGCGGACACATTAAACAACTTTACTTCCATTGTGTGAGCTGTCTCTTTAATACTGCGTGGTTTATATACATTTTGCCGCTGATTGGGCTGTCATTTTTGACACACCCACCAAACGAGATCAAACGCATCTCAAACCCGTTGCACACCGTTTCCAGGAAACATGACGTTCAACCGGAAACCGTAGCAAAACGTTGCGCACCGGTTTGAGCTTTGAACGTGCCCCTGGTGTCAACTACAGAGGACATATCATAACATATTAATAAAATAAAATATTTTTCAAAAATCTCTAAACAATGTTGTGACATTAAAAAATACTAAATTCAAAAAAGTTTTTGAACTATACTATAGTAGGCTAAAGATACTACAGTTAATTGTGTCTAGAATAGTTATCCTAGTTTTCAGTGACAATGACATAAATTATAAACCAAGTTTGAAAAATGTCCGGAGTTTTCATGTTATTAGATTTTTAACAAAAAATAAATTTGTACCAAGGGGGCGTTTTACCCCAGAGGTGAATCAGAGTTTAGCTTAAAATTAGACAAGCCAAAATAACAGTAGATAAATATGAATATTATTAATGAACCTTTTTGAAAATCAACCTTTTTGAAAAATATTGTTTGCTGATGCTAACTGGCTGGCTAACTAGCTAGCTGATGCTAATGTGAGGTAATTTTTAAATATAAAGTCCAAATATTTTTATTAAACCCCCTAGTTAGATTACATTTGATAGAACAACAAATAATGTGATGTTCAGAAGATGGTAACTACAGTATTTATGATAGCGGGAAGCAATGCCCCCTGGTGGTGTTTCACCCCACAGACTAGGTTTGGGAAAAAAAAAAACGTTATGTCATTCTGAAAATAGAATTATATTTTCCTTAAATAACAGGTACTCACTAACTACAGGCCTTGCTCTACTGCAAAACAACAATATTTAAAGCACTTTTTTCTTTTTGTTAAAAATTATATCACTTAAAGCTGCACTATGTCATTTTTTTTCAGTAAAATATTCAAAAACCAATAGGCCAGTGTTATATATTTTGTTCAGTTGAGTACTTACAATATCCCAAATGTTTTCCAACTATTTGTAAATCGTGAAATATTTTACCCAAGGAACTGGGACGTGTGAGGGCGTCGCCTGTCGATTGCGTCAAATCTGCGTTCCCCTCGGTTTCCGGTTTTATTTTGCAGAAACGCTTTACTCTCACTGCAGTGTGAACAAGTGTTACAGCAGCCGCTGAGAGAACACACAGAGAAACGTCATCACATCATCAACACACTCAGATGTGTCTAATATGATCAACAGAGCTGCGTTACCTCACACTCATGACCGGAAAAGCGGAAATGGCGCAGACGACTGTGTCATAATAAAAGTCCCGCTGCTCGCGAGGCGTGTGTTGCGTTCATCTCATTAACAATCGCTCCAGCGGTTCCTCAGCTCCACAACACTCACTCCTGCTTCTGCTTCAGACTGCAGTAACGTTAATAATCTCATCCATCAACATGATTTCTGCCCGAGTCCTATCCCGATTCTTTCCCACCGGCTGTGAGGTGAAGACCACATGTCCCAAGATTCTGCGCTCAAACCTGGCGTCATCAAACTACGCCTTTCTTTTGAAGAGGGCGACCTCTAGTGGACGGAAAAGTTACATAGTGCAGCTTTAACATGAAATACATTTTCTCTCAGGTCACCAGTGTAAGCTTTGCGGTCAAAACTTCTACATCTCTCTGGTCATGAGTAGTCCATAACAACAACAAAAACGTATTTTGATTTTATCTAGTGGTTATTTTGGGGGGAAAAAACAGTAGGGGGGCATTTTACCTCATGGGGCGTTTCCCCCCACTCTACCCTAATATTTACTACACTTTGTTAATTTACTGTATATTTGTAGTATGGTTAAAAAACACTATAGTATTTACTACAGTAATTTTACTGTAATATTTTTCATGTGGGCTTGCCGTTGATGTATCCCTTCTAACCACAACCCAGAAATAGCCAAACAAACAAACTCGATGGCTATACCGACAGGCCACTGACAAACCAGTGGCTGTAATCATTAAATTATATTACATGTAGGCTACAAATTATTGACTATTACGCATACATAAACAGTTATTTAAAAAAGGAGCTTACTTGACGCTTAAACAGAATTACGTGATTGAAAAACGCGGCTCTTCTACAGCATCAGTGTCGTGAACTCTTGGGATTGTTGAAGATCAGTCGTGCTGCTGCCTTCTGGATCATTTATAGAGGTTTGATCGCCCACACAGAGGAATATGGAGTCAAAATAACACTACATAGATTTGCAAAAGAATAAAGTATAGCAAATGAAAATAAAGATTTGCAAACAAAAACAAAGTATTGCAAAAGAAAATTAAGTGAAACACACAGAAAAGTGAAGCGCAAAGAGGAAACAGTATCGCAAACTCACACTTGACTGAAACTCAGAATAAAAGTTGCGTTGCAAATGAAGCCACTTTATTTTCATTTTGCAAAACGTATTTTTTTCTCTCAATACTTTCTTCCCTTTTGCAATACTTTATTATATTTCAAATCTATGTGTCGTTATTTTGACTCCATAGAGGAAGAGCATTGTAATAGTCCAGTCTAGAAATAACAAGGGCTTGGACAGGAAGTTATGCAAGAAGGGTCTGATCAAATAAACGGCCATCTCAGAATCAGAAAGAGCTTTTTTTGCCAAGTGTGCACACACCATGAATTTTTCTTGGTGCTGAAGCTTCCAGTGCACATTTACAATACAAAACACAACAAGAACATAGTAAGACAAATTCTAAGAATAAAATAGTAAAATAGTATAAAAGTATAAGGTCACAATTAGGTTTAGTCAGAATAAACATGTACAGATTATGAACATATTTACAGCATTTTGAATAGTATGAATAAATATAAATATGAGTTTAGAAGATATTGCACTCAGTGTTACTGATATCATCCAGTGAATTATATAATGAACAGAAGTCCAAAAAGTGCAGAGTGTTCATTTCCCATCCCGACTGTAAAGCTTGATTCATTTTATATTGAGTATGTGCATTTTTCTATACATTATCTTTATAATTCACATTATTTTCTCCTGTTCACACATTAGCTTCTCCTAACACTAGTGAACAATACAGGAGAAAATACTTTGGTAACTTTGGTCACTTTTATTACTTATAAAATCAACATATCTAAGAATCAGACATATAGCAGCTGCTGTGATGGCTGTAAAGTGCACTTCATGTTTTTGACCACTAGATGACAGTAAAGTCAATGGAAGAGCAGAAAAGATTTGAGTAATGGATGTAATTCCTCCATTTTGAGAGGCTGCTCACTGCAGAGCCATGGGTGGAGCGAGACGTCCAGCTCCTCCCCTCTGGATGTGATGTGGGTGTAAAGGGTGGAGCTAGACGGTCCAACCACACCCTAACCGACCCATAACTCCATCCCTCCACCCATAGATCCACAGAGGAGCAGCTGGAGGTCATTTGGCTCTGCTGTGAGCACCACTGGGCCATTTTTGGGAGTTATGAAATAGATCTGTTAGTGATGTAGTGTTTTTAAGACCATTAAAACTGTTCTTCCTGTATCTGTCGTCGGTCTGGTATCTGAGAGCTTGAGTTGTCTGTCAGAAACTGGCACTGACCCACTTACACACAATGTAGTTGCTGATGGTTAGGACTGTGTGTGTGTCGTCCACCGCTTCATGTGTTGAACACAGAGTTTGTGTGAGAAAGAGGAAGTGACACTAAGAGCTGTAGTGTTTGTCTCAAAGCAAACATCTTTCACAAATTCTCTCACACAGATTTCACAACAGTGATCTCCACAGAGATAAAGCTTGACGTGTGTTTGACATCTGCAGACATTAACTTTCTTCTCCAGTTGATCTTGTGTAGTTGAGATGGTGGTCACTCATAATTTTTAGCTGCACTTCATAAAGTGTAAAAACAAGGCGTTTGATGCTTAAACTGCGGATGTTTTTCTCTTTTGGGCGTCGACACTGACACATCGACACTGCAGAGCGGTAAGACCATTTTAAACATTATTTATAATAATTCAGTTCAGCTACGAGTGATATTTGTAAAACTGTTGTCGGTGAATGTTGGTTTGATGAAGTGATTCGGACTCCAGAAGCTCAATCTCTGCTGTAGATGTAAATATTGTGTGAAGCTCTTTAGACACACGAGGCCTGACATGAGAAACTTCATCAGTTCACGTCAAGCCTTCAATGAGCCGTGGATTATTCTCAGATCATCGTGTGCTTCATCTGTCAAACAGAGTTTGTGATGTTGTGTGTCGATGATGCTCATAATGTCATAATTGTCCGTTTTCTGATTGCAGAAGTCACTATGGTGTCGTCTCTCATAAAGTCTCTTCCTCTGATCGTAGTGATCATGACTGCGGGTGAGATACAGATATTTGAACTAAAGATGATTGAGCTCTTCACACTTATAAACGGACATGAGTGTTTTGCTGTCAGATAACAGAGAAATGCTCAAAAGTGAACAGATATTTTTGTATATTGCTCTAAAACACATGAAAGCCTCTTCATTCCTCATGTCTGTGTTACAGCGGTTGATGGTCAGCGGGATTGGGGAGTGAATTACAGCTCTTCATATGTTTGTGCATTAAAGGGATCATCAGTGACAATATCCTGCACTGCAACATATCCTGATGGGTATAAGGTCAAAGAAGTTTTCTGGATCAAAACTGTTTTTAGTGAACCACCTGGTCTGTGTTCAGAGAAGAGAGGAAGAGTTCAGTGTTCGAGTAAAGATAAAGATAAACACACTTCCAGTCTCACTTTGACGGCTGTAACAGAAGCTGATAAACACGTCTACTACTGCAGATTTACTACACACAGTGAGGATGGAAAATGGACGGGGATTCCTGGAGTTCAGCTTGACGTCACAGGTAAAACTAGTCAACTTTCCCCAGCAGGCACAGTATGTCAATGTGACGTCAGAAAGACGTTGGACTCCAACTAATCCAACGTCAGTCAGACGTCATATTTTGGTTGAAAATGAAAGTCGAGTTGATGTCTAAACCCAACGTTTGTTTGACGTCAAGCTCTAACGTCAGATAAAAGTTTAATTTTGGTTGGAATAAGGACTGGACTGTCAAAAGAAAATAAAAAAATCATAAAAAAGTTGAAATTAATAACATGATATCTAAACAAATAATAGACTTTGAATATGATCAGTGAATCAAACACTACACGATGATCATATCTTTATCATCTGAACACAATTTCTCTTACAGTTTTTACCATATCAAACACAGTTACAGCAGCCAGAGAAAAACTAATGTTAAAAGGTCAAACTAATGCTAAAATGTTAAGGGGGGGGGGGGGGGGGGGGGGGTGTCAAACAAATGTTGGATTTAGACATCAAACCAATGTCTGACTGACGTTGGAGTCTTCATCCTGTGCCTGCTGGGTCAGAAATAGACACAGAAACACACACATCAAGCACTTTCTTATGTCACTGAATCTGCAGAATGACCTTCTTTATTTGTTGTAACACAAAAGGAGATATTTGCGTATGATGCAGGAGAAGCTTTGATGCCTCTCATGGTTCAGACTAATGGGTAGCTTTTAATGACGGCTAACAGCGCTTATCACATGTATACAGATCCATGTGCAGTTATCTCATGGTATTGCTGAACAGAGGCGCCAGAATGCAATAATTTGACATAGTAAGGCGCGTGTGTGAAGCTTCAGTCCACTTGAGACCTGCCCCTGTGTGTATACAGTTACCTGTCACTGATTCCAAAGTAAATTAACTCGTAGAAGGGTTTCACTGAGCCCATGGCATCCCTCAGTGCATCAGTGCCGTGGATGTGGAAATCAAACCGCCAATCATAGCGCGGTTTTGCGTTTTCATGTGGACAGAGATTTTTA
>NC_137099.1:58026951-58046951 GCF_949357685.1 Gobio gobio
TTCAGACAGTGCACTATATAGGGGATAGGGAACGATTCAGACAATGCACTATATAGGGGATAGGGACAGATTCAGACAGTGCACTATATAGGGGATAGGGAATGATTCAGACAGTGCACTATATAGGGGATAGGGAATGATTCAGACAGTGCACCATATAGGGGATAGGGAATGATTCAGACAGTGCACTATATAGGGGATAGGGAATGATTCAGACAGTGCACTATATAGGGGATAGGGACCGATTCAGACAGTGCACTATATAGGGGATAGGGAATGATTCAGACAGTGCACTATATAGGGGATAGGGAATGATTTAGACAGTGCACTATATAGGGGATAGGGACCGATTCAGCCAGTGCACTATACAGGGGATAGGGAACGATTCAGACAGTGCACTATATAGGGGATAGGGACCGATTCAGACAGTGCACTATACAGGGGATAGGGAACGATTCAGACAGTGCACTATACAGGGGATAGGGAATGATTCAGACAGTGCACTATATAGGGGATAGGGACCGATTCAGACAGTGAACTATATAGGGGATAGGGAACGATTCAGATGTGCTGACAGTGAATCAGTTAATGATGTTGTTGATGTTTATGTTTATGTTGATGATGATGATGATGATGATGATGATGATGATGATGATGTTGATGATGATGTTGATGATGATGTTGATGATGATGATGTTGTTGTTGTTGTTGTTTTTCTGTCAGACCTGCAGGTGGAGACACATCAGAGTGTGAAAGAGGGAGATTCAGTCACTCTGACATGTAACAGCAGCTGCTCTCTGCCTGAACACACAACATTCATCTGGTACAGAAACACACAGAGATTAACTGATCAAACACTGAATCAGCTTCAGCTGCGGTCAGTCAGACGTTCTGATGAAGGAAACTATCAATGTGCTGTAAGAGGAAATGATCATCATCTGATCTCTCCTGCTGTTTATCTTAATGTTGAATGTGAGTATAAACTGATTCATTAATATTTAAAGAGAAATATTTCACAGATTATTCAGAATTTAGCTCAGGGTTGTTTGATAAATTCAGGCCCAATCATACAGACTGCATGACATTTTAGTTCATTAGACATGATTTATTAATAATATACTAAATGAATGTAAAGTATGAATCTGTGTTTAGTGATCCTTTTTATAGTTCTTATTCTTGGGTTGACATAAATCTGAAAATGTAATATTGTTTTATTAATTTTGCACCAGTTCAGATGTAGATTTGAACCTTTTTCATCACTATTTTGATCTATACTTACAGTTAAACTTCAGTAATTTAACTAGTCAAAATGTTTTATTCGAGACAAACTTTGCAGTTGGCTTGAGAAAGCCGGACCAGAAAGTCTGAAAAAAAAAGTTTTAAAATCTTAAAGTTTGAAGATTTTCAGTTTAAAGTAGTTTGAAGTTTAAAGTTTGACATGTTTGAAGTCAATAGTCTAGATAGATAGACTAACACGGTTAACATGTTGCTAGCATGATGCTAACACGATTACCATGTTACTAGCACAATGCTAACACAATTAGCATGTTGTTAGCACAATGATAACACACTTAGCATTTTTTGCTAGTATGATGTTAACACTATTAGCATGTTACTAGCACAAAAATTATCATTATGTTAACATTAATACTAACAAGATTATCATGTTGCTAGCACAATGCTAACACAATTATCATTTTGATAACACAATGTTAATAATTAGCATGTTTGCTAGCCTGATGTTAACACGATTAACATTTTGTTAACATGATTAGCTAATACAATTAGCAGTTTGCTAGGATTATGGTTAGCATTTTGTTAGCATGATTAGATAACATGATTAGCATTTTGCTAGCATAATGCTATCATGATAAGCATTTTGCTAGCACGATGCTAACAAAATTATCAAGTTACTAGCACAATGCTAACACAATTATAATTTTGCTAGCACGATGTCAACACACTTATTATTTAGCTAGCATAATGCTAACACGATTAACATGTTTACTAGCGAGATGCTAACACAATCAACATTTTTGCTAGCACAACAAGATTAGCATGTTTGATAGCATTATGTTAACACGATTAGCATGTTGCTAGCATGATTTTAACACAATTAGCATGTTGTTAGCATGATTAGCTAACACGATTACCATGTTGTTAACATTATGTCAACACAATTAGCATGTTGCTAGCATTATGCTAGCACATTTTGACTTGTTTTTATCATGTTATAACCCTAAGCTATTTGCTATTAGCATGTAGCTATTCACTGCTAGCATGTGTAGCTTGTTGAAAGTCCAGTTTGCTAGCATGAGGCAAAAGACCCAACCCCCAAGTCTCTATGATGTTCTGAGGCAGAGATATAGGTCTTGGTAAACGGTTGCTAGGGTACTCTGTTTGGTTGCTATGGAGTGGCTTGGCAGCTGCCAATGAAGATCCTCCAAAAGCTGCTTGTCAGTATGAATGATATAAACCAACCCCCATGCCTCTGTGACATTCAGATGTGAAGATATCCCTCTGTGGATTTGAGTTGCTAGGGTGCTTGACAGTGGTTGCTAGGGCGTGGCTAGGAAGTGTTGAAGTTGATTTGTGATTGGCTGTTGATGCCCAGAGTCACAAAAGCCCACCCTCGTGTTTCTAATACACTTCTATCCAAAAAATATTGCTTTGATCTCTTTCAATGGAAGTCTATGGGATCAGTTGCTAGGGCGTGGCTTGATAGGTTCACACTGATCCTGAGATGGTGATTGGTTGCCTGAGTAAATTGAGCCCACCCCCTTGTCTCTATGACACTGTGAGCCAGAGCTATGCAAGTTCCCATAGTAGAGAAACACATGCGTTTAAAAGTCAATGGGGAAATTTGGGCAGCTCCTGCGCCCCAGGGGTACAACTTATACCCCATTGTGAGGCATGTTCTGACAGAGGCTGCCCGCCTCTTCAAATGTGTTAACCCACGAGTTTACACGAAATCCTCGCTCTGAGCTATGAGGGGTCAAAGTTCGCTGCAATGTTAAGGCTATGGGGTTTTTCGGTGACTTTTTCGCCCCGATCAGTTAGAAAAGAAGTAGAGTCAGAACAGTCTGAAGGTCTGAGCCGAGTTTGGAGTTTGTGGAGTTAAAGCTCTAGGACAGGGGTGTCCTAACTTTTTTTAAAGGGGGCCAGATTCGATGTTGTGGACACACCCGGGGGCCGGTCCCTTTTCTATTATATATACTGTATTTATGAAATGTTTTGTTTCTTGGAAACATGACAGATTTGACAAAAGCTTGAACTGACAGTAGAGGAGCTTGAGATAGGACACAGATTATAAATATTTAACAATATCTGTAAAACTTTCATCAACCAAAGAGTTTGAATGGGTGAAATATTATTATTATTATTATTATTACTGAGTTAGAACTCTATTCTTATCTAAATGTATGAAGTGCTCTATTTAGATCACCACAGATAAAACCACACTGCAGAAAAGGCTTTTCCTACTTGGTATTTCTGTCCAAATCTCTAAAAATTCTTAAATCAAGATGCTTTTACTAAGGAAAATTACTTTTTTTTTTCTTGATTCCTGGGGGAAAAAATCAAAATGAATTGAGTTTTTGATTGAAACAAACTAAATTACCTGCCAAAGGATTAGAAAAATAATCTGTCACACCCGATTCCAAACAGAAATATCATTTTTCTTATATTTGTTTGTTTTAACCAAAAACTCACTTCAATTTCATTTTAGAAAATAAGAAAAAATATCTAAAGTCATTTAACTTATCTAGTAAATGCATCTTGATTTAAGAATGTTTAGATATATTTATACTAGAAACCAGACAAACATACTAAATGACAGCATTTTTTGCAGTGCACACAAGGCAAAAAGTTAAACAAAAAAAAATATTTCTATATCTAGAATGGCTTTATGGTATTTAGTCTATCAACATATAAATACAAATGCACAAAACTGCAAGTTTATGACAAAAATAGTCTGCAATTTGGCCTTTATTACTCATTTAGCCTAATACATGTCTACATTACAAATAAATAAAATGAGATATTAACTACATTTATGACAAATTACCACGGTTACAGGTGTTACCACAGTAAAGCCATGATAAATGTTGGTGAATTGTTGTTTGAAAAGTATTTGAACTGAATCGGCTGATTTGCATGTTAGTGTTGTTGATTAAGTCAGTGCTGTTTAACTGGATTTAAATTCAATCAAATCACAGAGAGATTCACGTAAACACATTTGTTCAGAGTCAGAGCTCGCGAGTTGTGCAGAGCACAAGCAGCGCTGTTTCGTTCCGCTTTTGCCGCTGTTTCCCTGGCCTAAAATCTAGTGCTGCCACCTTGTGTTGACATCGTGAAACTGCACGATTTGTAAATTATCCGTGGCGGGCCACATATAATATATTTTAATAGACATGTTTGAAAGGGCCGGACTTTGGACACTCCTGCTCTAGGAGGAGATAGAGTTGTACATTTTAGGGTAAGAAAAAGAATAATAATAAGTTTAGTAGCAATATCAGTAAGTTGGATCTTCCAAGCCAATTCAATAATGATAATGGAAGGTCATGGCATGAATAAATCATTATATTCATATATATTTCCTGCAGATCCTCCAAAGAGCGTGTCAGTGTCGGTCAGTCGGTCTGTAATAGTGGAGGGAGATTCAGTGACTCTGAGCTGCAGCAGTGACTCAAACCCTCCTGCTCTGAACTTCAGCTGGTTTAAGGAGAATCAAACCTCAGCTGTTGGATCTGGACAGAGTTTCAGCATCTCCAGCTTTAGCTCCAGTTCCAGTGGACGCTTCTACTGTGAGGCTCAGAATAAATACGGATCTCAGAGATCAGCGTCTGTTTCACTCACTGTTAACGGTATTTCCTATAAACACACACTCTTTCAGTTTCATCTGTCTCTCGTGTGAAATGATCTTCATGATGATCTTGTTTCAGGGGTTCAGAGAGCGGCTCTGCTCACAGTTTCTGGGCTCGTGGTGGGATTGATCTTCATCATCAACATCACCATCATCATTGTGTTCATCAAGTGTGTGAAGTTTTTCTGCTCACTAAACAAACATCAATCTCACATCTAAAGTAAACTGACTCTATTTCAAGCCTTTTCGTTGTAAATATAGTTTTCTCTCTGTTTTCAGGAGGAAGAAGAGGAGAGAAGGAGGAACTGCAGACGTGAATCAAAAGCAGGCGAGTCGGCAAACACACACCTCCATCTACAACTGCAATACAGTGTGATTGTGTTGTTGCATTGAACTATGAACACAATAGTGTGTATGAAGCAATATGAGTGTATAAATTTCTCTCTATAGACGGCTGACGCGAGTGATGAGACATACACAGCTCTGGATCCAGCGTCCAGAACATCTGCTGACATTTACAGCACAATCCCAGTCAGTAAACGTCTCAAACACTTCCTCAGTCAGATTCAGCAGATCCACACATAAACAGGCTGTTTGTTGATCTGTCTCTCACAGGGTGTTCAGTCCAGAGCTCCTGACGACACCTACACGGCTCTTGAGCTTCAGTCCAGATCTTCTGAATATGAGACTCTAGCAGTGACTTCAGCAGATCCACATTAAACTCTCCTCACTGCATCACTGCTGACTGATGCTCCTCAGAAACTGACCATCCATCATCAGCAGCTCATCGACATCATTATCAGTCACATTCTGCTTTCTTCAACTCTGCATATTGCAATTGAGCTCATAAGAGTTTGCAGAATTGTTTTTTTTTGTGTGTATTAGTCTTGCATATCTATATTTTAGCCTCCATTTTATATTTTATGTTTGTGCTGCATATGCAAATGTTTTTTAGGAGAAAACTTGTGCAATTCAAATATTTAAAATAAGATCACAGCAACATTTAGTCAATACTTTAGTGTCAGCTTCACATTAAAAATGAAATGTGTGTATGTTAATATCCCAGCTAAGCAGTATTTTCATGTTAATCTCAGTAATCTGGAACTGATTGTGTTAAAGTCTCTAGTTTCTGTCATGTCTGACGGCTCTGTTGACTGGATTTTCTTCTGCTGAATCTTTACTGGAGGAACATAATCATTTTTGTAGAGTTTAAAATACCAACATCTCAAATAAACATTTCTCTCGTTATTGGGGACTGTATTTGAATATAGGTAGTCGAATGCTCATCCACTACGGGGCTCCGGTAAGAAGCGTGACAGGAGACAGGGAACTGTTCAACTCTTTATATAATGTATTCTCCACATACATTTTCATCATCCAGTTGTACACTCGTGATACAAGAGGTATTAAATGTGGTCTTTATTCAATCACGCACATTAACACCTGTAGAAATGGCGGAGCAAACGGCTGGTGAAAGTGAAAGTCAACACAATAGCGGAATAGCGGAAACTAACGTCACCTAGCGGCATACACGTTTCATAATAAAAGTCCTTCCTGGATACCCATATAGGGAATTTAGAACAGCCGCCCCCAGATTAGCAAAGCTAATATGTATAAGGATAAATTCCCTAGTCCTTGGGCCCAGTGTCAACTCCATCCGGAAGTGCTGGAAGTCTGACCAGTTTAGCCACAGGTCGTAGGTATACGCGATCATTGACCTTGATTTGAGCTGACCTAATGTGTCCATCAGCACTGGGTATCAACTTGACAACCCTACCAGCTGGCCAATGGGCTCTGGGAAGCTGCGGATCCATAATCATCACCACCATGTCCTCAGTTAAATCTTGGGTTTCCCGCTGCCACTTCTGGCGAGTCTGGAGACTTGGGAGGTAATGCCGGATATAATATGCCCAGAAGTGGTCAACAATTGTTTGAGAATGACGCCAGCGGCGCTTGGATAGTGGTTCAGGAGTGTAGATTACCTGGGGGAGTGAGGCATCTCGCCGCCCCATAAGCAGCATGTTAGGGGTAACCGGGTCTATGTCTGCCACATCGGATGAGACATATCCCAATGGTTTGCTGTTGAGGATGCCCTCTACTTCAATCAGTACTGTGCGTAGTACTTCCTCTGAAACGGACTGGCTCCCAACAACTACCCGCAGGGCAGACTTTACTGATCTGATCTCCCTCTCCCATGCACCTCCGTAGTGTGGTGCGGCAGGAGGATTCCTCTTAAAGTTGATCTGATAACCAGCCAGCAACTCTTGCAGTTTGGGTTCCATTACTTTGAAGGCTTCCATTAGCTCGGTCTCAGCTCCTCGGAAATTGGTCCCCTGATCCGAGAAGACTTCGGATGGGGTTCCTCTGCGGGCTATAAAGCGTCTAAGAGCCAACAAAAATGCATCCGTATCAATGCTGTTGAGGAGGTCAAGGTGAATGCATCTGGTCGTCAAGCACTTGAAAATGACTCCCCATCGCTTTTCAGTGCGTCGGCCAATCTTCACAATGAAGGGACCAAAGCAGTCAACTCCAGTTGAGAAAAAAGGCGGTTGGTACAGTCGCAGGCGAGCTAAAGGCAAGTCAGCCATGATAGGCACAGTCGGCTTGGCTCTCCACTTCTGACACACCACGCACTCTCTCTGATGTTGCTTTACTGCTTGTCTGCCCCTCAGGATCCAGTAGTGGCGACGGAGTTCGGCGAAAACCCTGTCAGGTCCTGGATGGAGAAGGTGTTCATCAAAGTGCTTTATAAGAAGTTTAGTCACCTTATGCTGCGGGTGTAAAACTATTGGGTGGATCTCAGCTTGACTTAAGCCATCCAGTTTACGCAGTCTTCCTCCCACACGTATCACTCCCAGTGTGCGATCAAACTCTGGTGCAAGTGTGTTCAGCCGGCTGGATGTAGGCACAGGTTTCACTGCCTTCAAGGCCCTAAACTCTTCTGTGAAGGTCTCCTCCTGGCATTGACTCAATATGAGTGCTTCCGCACTTCGGTAATCAGGGTGTTGCGTGCTCATGTCTTGGGTAGCCGCCCCGTGAAGAAACTGGTAAGTAGCATCAACCAAGTCTTTCCAGGAAGTGTACTGGGATGCATCAGGATTTCCAGAACTTTGATCATTCCCAACTAGACCACAAAAGACAACTTTCCTTGTCTCCGAGATGTCATCTTGGGCCTCCATCAAGGGCATAACTGGCCATTGATCTGGTAGTTCATGAAGGAATTTTGGACCCTGACTCCACCTGCCTGGATTCGCCAGCTCTGTAAGCGTCTTCCCTCTCGTAATATCATCCGCCGGGTTATTGGAGGAATCCACATACCTCCATGAGTGAGGCTCGGTCAACTCTTGGATTTCCGCCACTCTTGTCCCAACAAAAACCTTATATCTACAAGACTCTGACTGTATCCAGGTCAGGACAGTGGTAGAGTCAGTCCATAATGTTACCTCCTCTATGGGGATGGTCAGTTCCTGGCTGAGGAGATTGGCGAGTTGGGCACTGGTCAGAGCCGCGCATAGTTCGAGACGTGGCACTGACAGCTGCCGTTTGGGGGCTACCCTAGAGCGGGCCATGACGAAGGAGGTATGGATCTCTCCGTGTTGCTCAATCAGGAGGTAAGCCACTGATCCGTAGGCCACCTCAGAAGCATCACCAAACACATGCAAGCTAAATTTCGATGTCTCCACATCAAAGTTCGAAGGCAAGTAGCATCTGGGAAGCTTGATCTTGCCGAGGTCAGGCAACTCCTCCTCCCATGTTTTCCACTTCTCTAGCAAGTCTTTGGGAAGGTTCGGATCATCCCAATTCCTTGGTTTGGCCCAGAGTTTTTGGACAAGAATCTTGGCCCGTGTGGTAAAGGGAATGATAAACCCTAGGGGGTCATATTGTGACGCCAAGACCCTATAGATGTTTCTCATCGTTGGGGGGTGCTCTCCCATTGCACGATGCCGGTAGCCCAGATGATCTTCTAGACAGTGCCACATCAAACCCAGAGCTGGTTCCAGAGGATCCGACTTGTACTGCTGCAACCACAGTTCGATGCTCTCTGATCGAGCAGTTGAAGGTAAGTGCTGGATGACTGAAGGGACATTAGAAGCCCACTGTCTTATTTCAAAGCCCCCTGAGGCTAGAAGAGGTCTCATCTTGTCGATCAGTTGCTTAGCTTCCATAGCAGTGGCAAGACTCTGTAGACAGTTGTCTACATAGAAGCTTCGCTCTATGGAATGCAGCACTTCTTCATTTCCTGGCTGCTGGCTGCGAACATGGGCCTGTAGAGCAAAGGTGGCGCAGCAGGGACTGCAGGTCGTCCCAAAAGGCAAGACTTGCCACTCGTAGATGTCAGGCGGATCCTCTCTACGCATATTCCTCCAAATAAACCTCAGCAGGTGTTTGTCTTCAGGTAGGAGTCTCACCTGGTGAAACATTCCGCGTATGTCCCCACTAACGGCAACCGTATGCTGCCGAAACCGAAGGAGAACTCCCAGCAATGAGGCACCAAGAGTGGGACCCGGAAGCAGCTGCTGGTTAAGGGAGACACCCAAATGCACGAAGGAGCAGTTAAAAACCAGCCGGTCTTTGCCATTGTGGTGTACAAGGTGATGTGGTATGAACCATGACTCCTCATTGGGCTGCAGATTATCTGGTGGTACCTTGACAACGTACTCTGAATCGAGGAGTTTCTGTATCTCAGCTTCATACACTTTCGCCTTTTCTGCATCTTTGCTGAGACGCCTCTCAGTGTTCCTGAGGCTGGACAAGACTGATTCCTTGGTTCCTTTCAACGGTGGGCCATCCCGTGCACGAAGGAGTGGAGTAGCGTAACGACAGATACCATTAACTTCCACACGTTGTGTTCTGGTCTCCAGCATATTCACAGCCGCTTGATCCTGTTTTGATCGTGTTACCAGCTTTTCACTGCGGTATGGGAGGACATCCAGTTGCCACAGTCGCTCAACATGTTGGTAGACAGGATCTCGAATTGGGGTAAGGGAAGTGAATAAGCACTGTGGTGAAGGCACTTGATGTGGGAGAAGTCCATCTGGTCCCTGGAGAACCCAACCGAGCTGTGTACGTACAGCTGCTGGTCCACCAGCTGGTCCTAGTCTGATGGGCTCCTTACCTGTGATCAGGTTTGGGCAGTCAGACCCAATTAGTAGAAGGGGCTGCACCTTCTCAAAGGATGGAAGCGGAATCCCTCTGAGGTGGTGATAGCATCGCTGGAGCCTCTTGATGGGATAAGTTTGCTCGGTTAATGTAAGGAGAGGAGCAGTAAACACATTTCTGAGGCTGTACTTCTCTTGTGGACTTGACGGTGTGGAAAGCAGCAGATCGATTGACTGTCCCTTTAACTCAGTGACATCATGTCGGATGGTGCGAAGGGCCATAATCTCTTCCCTACCCGCAAGTCCTAGCTGCTGAACTGCTGCTGGAAGAACAATGCTCCGCTGGGCCCCATCATCCAGGATAGCATATGTAGGTACAGACCTCTGGCCCTTCCACAGTAACACTGGGACGACTTTCAGGTAAACGCGTCCTGTTGAACTAGGGGAAGTCAGATATGCTCGATCCTCAGATGTGGTAAGTAGCACAAGGTTGGGACCCTCCTTGGCGATGGAATGCAGGACACTGAGGTGTATACTGCCACATTCTCTGCAAGGTTTCTTTAGTGTGCATTCCTCACATTTATGACTTGTACGTCCACATTTCCAACATCTCTTGCTGTCCTTTATCCACTTAAGTATCTGTTCGGGTGAGCGCTCAGTGATTTCACTGCACTGCGACAAGTAGTGCTCTTGACTTTTACAGAACAGACACAGACGTTTCAGTTTCTTAAATGATTGCTGAGCATGAGCAGACTCTGTGTGGACATAATGTACGGTACTGACCTCTTTGGGTTGTTCGCTGCCATGATAAACTGCAGTGATTCGAGTTTGAGGTTTCGGAATGGGTTGGCGTTCTCTGCGTGGGATTTGAACTCTCTCAGTCTGGTAGCGCTGTACCATTTTAGATGACAAACGCTGTGCTTCTGCCTTCACTTTCAACCAGTCAGCGAGGTCATGGAGGTTATACGGGTTTAGGCTGTCAGTGCTCAGTCTGCCTCGCAACTGGAGATGTTCAATAAAACTATCCCTGTAGTGCTTGGGTAGCTTACTGAGTAGTCTGTCGACATGGCCCGTGCAAGTGAGTTCTCGTCCCTGTGGCCCCTCTAGTGACATTAGCATGCCTACCAACAAGTCAACATTGAGTGCAAAACTCTGGAAAGCCTTTGCATCCCCAGCTCTAATATCAGGCGAATTCAACAGGGATGCAATTTCACTTTGTGCCAACTGATGTGGTTGGCCATACTGACGTTGCAATGCTGCCATGGCTACTGCATAGGGCGCAGGATGATGCCGGCATGCTTGGGCGATAAGCCTTGCTTCCTCCAGGACTAATTGTTCCATTAGCACCCTGTATTTATAATGTTCAGTAAGCTCAGTGTGAGGATTGAGGAGATTGTCCAAAGCCATCTTTAGATCCGTAAACTCTCTCTCACTATCATTCACAAGCTTAGGTAATGTTGGGATTGGAACTGGCTGGAGCGGAAGTGCTGCAGGTGTTGGCTGGTAAACAGGGGTTGGAGGTGATGGCGGGTACATCGCAGGAGAGCCATACCAGGTCTGTCCTGGAATATAAGTAGAAGGCTGTGTGACATAATGCCCTGTGACTGATGGTGGAGGGCGATAAGGGTCTGGCACAGTGAATGACTGTCGTTGTAGTTGGCGTGGCACAGTAGTCTGCAACTGATAGACAGATGGAACATGAGTTATGTGGGCTGTTGTAGTTAAAGGCAGCTTCACTGATGTAACAGTACGTGGCAATGATGAGGTAAGCTGACATGAAGGACGAAAATCTAGCGTACTAGATAAGGGTTGCTGATGCAGCGTTGCATGTGGGGCAGATAAAGGGGAGACACCAAGATATGGCGGAGTCGTACCATACGTGGCATTAGGCGTAGTTTGTGTCATGTGCCATGGCGCTGACTGTTGAGAAATGTCTCTGGTTGCCACAACAGCTGGGAATGGTTGTCCTGGATACAGGATTGGGATAGATGGCGCTGCAGTAGCTTTAAGTCTGACCACAGGTGGTGAGATAGCTCTAGCCTGTTCTTCCTCATGTAGTGAAGGTGAAACAGTGCCACTGCTGAGTGACCCACATTCGGATTGACTGTGATATTCTCGTTGAGCTATTGGTAAACTAGAATGACTATAAGATCTCTCTGCATCTAGCTGTTTGGCACGAACACCAGCTCCATTATCAATGTTGCCCAAATAACCTGTAGCTTGACCTGCTCCATACTGCACCAGAGATAACTCACTCATAGGAAGCTGCTCCACAGTCGAGACTGGCTCGGCCTGTCCACTGAGGTTTAGCTGTGCTGTTGGGTGATCCATCCTTCGTTGGTGGTATGAACTGTCATACAGCACAGGGTCTGGTATGAGAGATTTAGGTAATGCGTGGTCATAAGCTTGCAGACGTGTTGAAAGCTGACGTACTCTGGCCTGTGGTCGAACAGGATGTGTAGTATCAGGAGAGTAATGCTGGCTCTGTTGCTCCATATCACCGTAATGAGTGTAGCGATCCGGCTCGAAGGACCATCTATTGGGGACTGTATTTGAATATAGGTAGTCGAATGCTCATCCACTACGGGGCTCCGGTAAGAAGCGTGACAGGAGACAGGGAACTGTTCAACTCTTTATATAATGTATTCTCCACATACATTTTCATCATCCAGTTGTACACTCGTGATACAAGAGGTATTAAATGTGGTCTTTATTCAATCACGCACATTAACACCTGTAGAAATGGCGGAGCAAACGGCTGGTGAAAGTGAAAGTCAACACAATAGCGGAATAGCGGAAACTAACGTCACCTAGCGGCATACACGTTTCATAATAAAAGTCCTTCCTGGATACCCATATAGGGAATTTAGAACACTCGTAGCTGCTGTGTGTTTTCTCACTATAACTGATATTATAACTGATATTTCATGTGTGTGTCCAGACTGCCATCTAGAGGATATCAGTCACACTTCACACAAAGAAGTGATGAATTAGATTAGTGAGACTGGACCAAATAGAAAAACACAGCGAACCAGAATAGTGAATTATTCATATTAATAGTTCTTAATTTAATAAATTCTCATTTTGTTATTGCACATAGCAGTAAAAAAATAACCAATCAAAAAGGATTAAGACACTGCAGGGTCTGAACACCAATCAGATTAACGCCTGTCGCCGTTGCTCCGCCCACAGCGCGGGAAAATCCTCAAGACTTTCCAGAACAATTTGAGGCAAACAACAGAAAGAAACTGACAGAGACAAAACACTGGTTTGAGAAACAGAATTGAGGAAATCTTCCTTGTGTTCGGTCTTCATCAAACTCCAGCACAGTTTGTGTTTTACCTGGACTTATCTGTAATATTATTTCCATTGTTTGTGAGTATTAAAGGTAGGGTAGGTAAGAATGATCTAAAACACTTTTGTCCAAATTTGTTTAAACTTTCTTTATATGTCAATACATAATTAAAATGTAAGTACTCTGAAAAAGAGAGTATAAAAATCGAGTGACTCTAGACTTTTTAATCTGCAATAAACACTGCTCATTATTTTCGTTCGGGCCGAATTAAGTGATTGGCTTGGGCGACTGTCACTCTCTCTCGCTACCATGGCTACCACCGCTTTTGCTCCAGGATCTGCCCACATGCGCCCCAGTGTTGCCAAGTCGGGCTACTTCAACACTGTTGCCGCGGGCTGTTTTTCATGTCCGCTGGTTGAAGCGACCCCAATTATGTGATATTTTGCCCCGGGATTTGCGAATTTTAGCAGGCAGCCCTACCAAAAAGACACATATTTTACCCCCCAAACGCGATTTTTACCGGAGAAACACGATTGTGCTTGTTTTGAGGAGCAATTGGGCAGATTTTGTTGTGAAAACCTGGCAACCCTGGCGCACCCGTTTGATTTGAGGAGTTCAAGAGGCTGTATTTCTGCTGGACAGGTAATCTTTCATTTTGATTATACAATTTTTTGGTTTATGTTTTCATGAAGCATGTCTCACTAGCACACGTAGCTGCCTAATTTAGCTAACATGACATTACTTAGCATAAAGTTACAATGTTATACACCTAGCGAACCATTAGTAGAGATGATAAATACTCAATATGCTTAGCTCAAGTTGATCGCTGTCGTGTTGTATTGCGCAAAATGTAACTTTAGATAACAAAATGCATGTGTAAAAGCTAGTACACCGCATCCAGGAACTTTTTTTTAGAACTAAGTTAGCTTTAGCTACTACCCTCTGTCTAAACTCTTTTACCATGTTCACCGGGAACTTTACCTGCACGTTTATTTCGGCCCTTGGTTTGTTTTTATATACTCAACCAATGTTTATGTTGATGTTTTTATTTTGTATCTGTGTGTGTCGTAGACACTGTGTTGTGTGTGTATTTTGAACTTTACAAGTATCGTTATTCTAGCTTGAGAGTGAGTACTAAAATACATCTTATTTGTTTATATTCATAATGATAAAGTTAGATTTTTTATTACATGTGATTCTGACATGATGTCACTACATGCACTTCTTCTCCGCTTGTCTCAGGTAAATAATGCGTCTTCCAGCTGATCGCGGTCAGCGTAGCGCGTTCATGTGTTTTGGGGGCGTGGCTTTGGAAAGAGCCCAGAAGGGAGAAGGTGGAGTGAATGGAAATAATGAGCTGTCTTTAAAACATGAGTGAGAGGTCTACAGACACTCAATTTTTATACTTTCTTTTTCAGAGTACTTACATTTTAATTATATATTGATATATAAAGAAAGTTTAAACAAATTTGGAAAAAAAGTTTTTTACCCAAATCTTACCTACCCTACCTTTAAGTTCCAGTGTCTGATCATCTTAGTTGTGTTTTATGCAAATCAGGGAAAAACTGAGCATCAAGTCACTAAGATTCATTTTCACCTCCAGTATTTTTAACTTTCAGAACAAAATGACCACATTTACAACTAACATTTTGCCATCATTTACTCGCCTCCAAAGCGTTACAGTGATGTTTCTGAAGTGTGTCATGATCCTATTTTATATGAATATGTAACCATTAAATGTGTTTTTGCTTATTGTGTAAGATTTGCTCTTAAACCTCATTGTTACTGATATCATCCAATGAACATAAAATAAACAGATAAAATAAACAGATTGTACCGTCACTCATTTGGTTTTGAGTCCAAATGAAATGTTTTTGTTTTTTCTTTGGCCTCAAAAGTGGACTTAGATGTTCTTGGTTCAAGTTCTGTTATGTTGAAGCCGCTAAAACAAGTCAGTGTGTTTGATTTGTGTTCACACTGTGTCTTTTGTGCATTTGTTGGTCAAAGGATAATCTGAGATGTAGGATTGGCGACACATTGACTGATAGATGAAGCAAAATAACCAGCTATTGTCCAAAAAGTGCCAGCGTTCGGCAAGTGTTCATTTCCCATCCCGACCGTAAAGCTCGATTAATTGTATATAGAGTATGTGCATTTTTTTATACATTATCTTTATAATTCACATTACTTCCTGTTCACCCATCAGCTTCTCCTAACACTAGTGAACAATACAGGAGAAAAATACAACTTTGGTCACTTTTATTACTTATAAAATCAACATATCTAAGAATCAGACATAAAAGCAGCTGCTGTAATGGCTGTAAAGTGTACTTCATGTTTTTGACCACTAGATGACAGTAAAGTCAATGGAAGAGCAGAAAAGATTTGAGTAATGGATGTAATTCCTCCATTTTGAGAGGCTGCTCACTGCAGAGCCATAGGTGGAGCGAGACGTCCAGCTCCTCCCCTCTGGATGTGATGTGGGTGTAAAGGGTGGAGCTAGACGGTCCAACCACACCCTAACCGACCCATAACTCCATCCCTCCACCCATAGATCCACAGAGGAGCAGCTGGAGGTCATTTGGCTCTGCCGTGAGCACCACTGGCCATTTTTGGGAGTTATTAAATAGATCTGTTAGTAATGTAGTGTTTTTAAGACCATTAAAACTGTTCTTCCTGTATCTGTCGTCGGTCTGGTATCTGAGAGCTTGTGTTGTCTGTCAGAAACTGGCACTGACCCACTTACACACAATGTAGTTGCTGATGGTTAGGACTGTGTGTGTGTCGTCCACCGCTTCATGTGTTGAACACAGAGTTTGTGTGAGAAAGAGGAAGTGACACTAAGAGCTGTAGAGATGCTGCTCAGACGCTCCTGAGCCGGGATGAGCATCTTTACACTGTTCTTTCTCAAAGCAAACATCTTTCACATATTCTCTCACACAGATTTAACAACAGTGATCTCCACAGAGATTAAGCTTGACGTGTGTTTGACATCTGCAAACATGAACTTTCTTCTCCAGTTGATCTTGTGTACTTGAGATGGCGGTCGCTCATAACAGGAAGAGCAAGGCCGACATTTTTAGCTGCTCTTTATAAAGTGTGAAAACGAGACGTTTGACGCTTAAACTGCGGATGTTTTTCTCTTTTGGGCGTTGACACTGACACATCGACACTGCAGAGCGGTAAGACCATTTCAAACATTATTTATAATAATTCAGTTCAGCTTCGAGTGATATTTGTAAAACTGTTGTTGGTGAATGTTGGTTTGATGAAGTGATTCGGACTCCAGAAGCTCAATCTCTGCTGTAGATGTAAATATTGTGTGAAGCTCTTTAGACACACGAGGCCTGACATGAGAAACTTCATCAGTTCACGTCAAGCCTTCAATGAGCCGTGGATTATTCTCAGATCATCGTGTGCTTCATCTGTCAAACAGAGTTTGTGATGTTGTGTGTCGATGATGCTCATAATGTCATAATTGTCCGTTTTCTGATTGCAGAAGTCACTATGGTGTCGTCTCTCATAAAGTCTCTTCCTCTGATCGTAGTGATCATGACTGCGGGTGAGATACAGATATTTGAACTAAAGATGATTGAGCTCTTCACACTTATAAACGGACATGAGTGTTTTGCTGTCAGATAACAGAGAAATGCTCAAAAGTGAACAGATATTTTTGTAAATTGCTCTAAAACACATGAAAGCCTCTTCATTCCTCATGTCTGTGTTTCAGGGGTTGATGGTCAGCGGGGTTGGGGAGTGAATTACAGCTCTTCATATGTTTGTGCATTAAAGGGATCATCAGTGACAATATCCTGCACTGTAACATATCCTCAGAGTTATGAGCTCAAAGAAGTTTTCTGGACCAAACCTGTTGTAGGTGTTGTAGATCTACCTAATCTGTGTTCAGATCCAGAGAAAAGCGGAAGAGTTCAGTGTTTGAGTAAAGATAAAGATAAACACACTTCCAGTCTCACTTTGACGGCTGTAACAGAAGCTGATAAACTCGTCTACTACTGCAGAATTACTACACACAGTGAGGATGGAAAATGGACGGGGATTCCTGGAGCTCAGCTTGACGTCACAGGTAAAACTAGTCAACTCTCAGAAATAGACACAGAAACACACAAACACACACATCAAGCACTTTCTTATGTCACTGAATCTGCAGAATGACTTTCTTTATTTGTTGTAACACAAAAGGAGATATTTGCGTATGATGCAGGAGAAGCTTTGATGCCTCACGGTTCAGACTAATGGGTCTGGGCAACAAACTCAAGCTCCTCTTCTCTGATATCAAAATCCTCCCACATTTCTCTTTAAAAATGCTTGTTTTAGACTCTAATTCATGACCAGTGTTTTGTTTCTCTCTATCCTCTGAGCTTCTGTGTTGGTCATGTCATGTGTCGGGTCAAAGGTCACTCTTTCGCCATAGAATGATGCATATGCAGGCAGAATATAGTTATTTTAGTTAATACATTTTTTAAATATGGATATTTTTCTCACGCAAGGCTTTGCTTCAGAAGGCCTTTAGTAACCCCTGGAGCCAGATGGAGTGCTTTTATAATGGATGTTGTTGTTGTTGTTGTTGCACAGTAAATTCCCCGGTGTTGAATTAACACTGCTCATATGGGAATCACCAGCAGGTGTTAAAGTAACACTGAAGCAGTGTTAGAGTTAATAAGATACTTAAGTGATTCATTAAGTGATGATTGTTTGATTATTGAAGACACCTGATGATAATGAGCAGAATCACTGAAGGAAAGAGAAACACAAGAACTACAACTGACTTCAGCCACAGCTTTAGGCCCTTTCCACACGAACACGGGTATTTTCAAAACCGCAGCTTTTTCTACACAGTTTGGCTGTTCGTCCACACGCAAACACAGTCTCCGGTTACAGAAACCACTCCGGTTTTGAAAACTCCAGCTAGGGTGATTTTTAGAAACTCCAGTTGCAGTGTTGTCGTGTAGATGGTGAAACCGGAGATTTCGGCTTGTGAAGTTGAAGTGTGCGCTGTTCTCTCCTTAGTCGAGTCTATGCAATGGCGGACGTAGCTTTTTAACTCTGCTAACAGCGCTTATCACATGTATACAGATCCATGCGCAGTCATTTCATGGTATTGCAGAACAGAGGCGCCAGAATGCAAGAATACAAAAGAGTAAGGCGCGTGTGTGAAGCTTCAGTCCAGTTGGGACCTGCCCCTGTGTGTATACAGTTACCTGTCACTGAGTCCAGTAAAGGAACTTGTAGAAGGGTTTCACTGAGCCCATGGCATCCCTCAGTGCATCAGTGCCGTGGATGGGACCCATGTGGAAATCAGGCAGCCAATCATAGCGTGGTTTTGCGTTTTCATGTGGACAGAGATTTTTATTTTAAACCATGCTTTTGTGGACGCGATTGAGGAGGAAAAACTCTGGTTATGAAAATACCCGTGTACGTGTGAACTAGGCCTTCGATGAAATCAACTGAAAAGACATTTAGGCCCCGTCCACACGAAGCCAGAGCTTTCCCTATCTGATCTTTTTTCCCCTCGTCTCAAGAAATATCTGCATACACACGAGAGCAATGAAACCGACTCAAAACGATGTAGTACACATGCCAGGCCAGTGTGTGGCGCTGTAATTCTGCCACAGAGATGCACTAAAAACAGAGAAGAAGAGTTGTGGCTAGAAGGGGTACAGCAATGGTAGGAAGTGAGGCAAAATCTCACAATAAAATAACAATAAATAAATGTGCTACTTACCAGATGTGTTTTATTAACGCCTACACCCTAAACAAGGGGTGTCCAACCCTGGTCCTGGAGAGCTACCACCCTGCAGATTTTAGCTCCAACCTCAATCAAACACACCTGAACATGCTAAATAATTACAGACAGGTGTGCTGGAGCAGGGTTGGAACTGAAATCTGCAGGACGGTAGCTCTCCAGGAGCAGGTCGGACACCCCTGCCCTAAACATACCCTTACAATAATGCAAATACAGTCATTAAATGAAGCAGTATTGATGTGTGCATGCCCAGTGCTGTAGCTGGAGCCCTTCTAGTCTTTCCCGTGCGGGACGTGGTGTGATGACATCACCATTTCACAAAATATACAGATTTTGATTTTTAAATGCAATGAGAAACGAAGAAAACCTTCAGACACACACACACACACACACACACACACACAAGCACACACATAAAGAGTCAGCATCTGAATCTCAATAGGCTTTATTCAGAGCAGCGTCGTGACAGATGTGAAACGGAAAGACTTCTCTTGTTTTCAATGGCATCCGCTGTAAAAAGCTTCTTTGATCACTTATAATTTTCCACAGCTCATGTTGTCTGGAGTGTTTTTGTCTACTTAACCTTCTTGGAAAGATATTTTTCATCAGCATAACAATTCAAAAACACATAACAGAAGAGCCCACTGAAGAGATGTAGGTCTATCCCTCACAGCCTCACTTTCATTCCCGTTAAAAATCGAAGATGGCGCTGCTGTGAATAAAGTCTATAACGGTGACATGCTTCATGCAGCAATGCATGCTGGGAGCCACCATAGTATAATGCTCATGACTCCCAGCATGCATTGCAGCATTAAGCATGTCACCATTGCAGTGTTAATTTCGTCAGACGAGACGAGACTAAATATGTTCGTCAACAACCTTTTTTTCCATGACGAAGACGAGACGATGACGAGACTGCACTAATGTCCAAAAACGCTGACTAAGACTAAATTAACATGCATTATTGTTGATGTAAAA
>NC_137099.1:58059451-58074451 GCF_949357685.1 Gobio gobio
ATTTAGACAGTGCACTATATAGGGGATAGGGACCGATTCAGCTGTGCACTATATAGGGGATAGGGAATGATTCAGACAGTGCACTATATAGGGGATAGGGACCGATTCAGACAGTGCACTATATAGGGGATAGGGAACGATTCAGATGTGCTGACAGTGAATCAGTTAATGATGTTGTTGATGTTTATGTTGATGATGATGATGATGATGATGATGATGATGATGATGTTGATGATGTTGTTGATGTTTATGTTGATGATGATGATGAAGATGTTGATGATGATGTTGATGATGATGATGTTGATGTTGTTGATGTTGATGATGATGTTGTTGTTGTTGTTGTTGTTGTTGTTTTTCTGTCAGACCTGCAGGTGGAGACACATCAGAGTGTGAAAGAGGGAGATTCAGTCACTCTGACATGTAAGAGCAGCTGCTCTCTGTCTGAACACACAACATTCATCTGGTACAGAAACACACACACATTACCTGATCAAACACTGAATCAGCTTCAGCTGTGGTCAGTCAGACGTTCTGATGAAGGAAACTATCGATGTGCTGTAAGAGGAAATGAACATCTGATCTCTCCTGCTGTTCATCTTAATGTTGAATGTGAGTATAAACTGATTCATTAATATTAGAGAAATATTTCACAGATTATTCAGAATTTAGCTCAGGGTTGTTTGATAAATTCAGGCCCAATCATACAGACTGCATTACATTTTAGTTCATTAGACATGCTTTATTAATAATATACTAAATGAATGTAAAGTATGAATCTGTGTTTAGTGATCCTTTATATAATTCTTATTCTTGGGTTGACATAAATCTGAAAATGTAATATTGTTTTATTAATTTTGCACCAGTTCAGATGTAGATTTGAACCTTTTTCATCACTATTTTGATCTATACTTACAGTTAAACTTCAGTAATTTAACTAGTCAAAATGTTTTATTCGAGACAAACTTTGCAGTTGGCTTGAGAAAGCCGGACCAGAAAGTCTGAAAAAAAAAGTTTTAAAATCTTAAAGTTTGAAGATTTTCAGTTTAAAGTAGTTTGAAGTTTAAAGTTTGACATGTTTGAAGGCAATAGTCTAGATAGATAGACTAACACGGTTAACATGTTGCTAGCATGATGCTAACACGATTACCATGTTACTAGCACAATGCTAACACAATTAGCATGTTGTTAGCACAATGATAACACACTTAGCATTTTTTGCTAGTATGATGTTAACACTATTAGCATGTTACTAGCACAAAAATTATCATTATGTTAACATTAATACTAACAAGATTATCATGTTGCTAGCACAATGCTAACACAATTATCATTTTGATAACACAATGTTAATAATTAGCATGTTTGCTAGCCTGATGTTAACACGATTAACATTTTGTTAACATGATTAGCTAATACAATTAGCAGTTTGCTAGGATTATGGTTAGCATTTTGTTAGCATGATTAGATAACATGATTAGCATTTTGCTAGCATAATGCTATCATGATAAGCATTTTGCTAGCACGATGCTAACAAAATTATCAAGTTACTAGCACAATGCTAACACAATTATAATTTTGCTAGCACGATGTTAACACACTTATTATTTAGCTAGCATAATGCTAACACGATTAACATGTTTACTAGCGAGATGCTAACACAATCAACATTTTTGCTAGCACAACAAGATTAGCATGTTTGATAGCATTATGTTAACACGATTAGCATGTTGCTAGCATGATTTTAACACAATTAGCATGTTGTTAGCATGATTAGCTAACACGATTACCATGTTGTTAACATTATGTCAACACAATTAGCATGTTGCTAGCATTATGCTAGCACATTTTGACTTGTTTTTATCATGTTAAAACCCTAAGCTATTTGCTATTAGCATGTAGCTATTCACTGCTAGCATGTGTAGCTTGTTGAAAGTCCAGTTTGCTAGCATGAGGCAAAAGACCCAACCCCCAAGTCTCTATGATGTTCTGAGGCAGAGATATAGGTCTTGGTAAACGGTTGCTAGGGTACTCTGTTTGGTTGCTATGGAGTGGCTTGGCAGCTGCCAATGAAGATCCTCCAAAAGCTGCTTGTCAGTATGAATGATATAAACCAACCCCCATGCCTCTGTGACATTCAGATGTGAAGATATCCCTCTGTGGATTTGAGTTGCTAGGGTGCTTGACAGTGGTTGCTAGGGCGTGGCTAGGAAGTGTTGAAGTTGATTTGTGATTGGCTGTTGATGCCCAGAGTCACAAAAGCCCACCCTCGTGTTTCTAATACACTTCTATCCAAAAAATATTGCTTTGATCTCTTTCAATGGAAGTCTATGGGATCAGTTGCTAGGGCGTGGCTTGATAGGTTCACACTGATCCTGAGATGGTGATTGGTTGCCTGAGTAAATTGAGCCCACCCCCTTGTCTCTATGACACTGTGAGCCAGAGCTATGCAAGTTCCCATAGTAGAGAAACACATGCGTTTAAAAGTCAATGGGGAAATTTGGGCAGCTCCTGCGCCCCAGGGGTACAACTTATACCCCATTGTGAGGCATGTTCTGACAGAGGCTGCCCGCCTCTTCAAATGTGTTAACCCACGAGTTTACACGAAATCCTCGCTCTGAGCTATGAGGGGTCAAAGTTCGCTGCAATGTTAAGGCTATGGGGTTTTTCGGCGACTTTTTCGCCCCGATCAGTTAGAAAAGAAGTAGAGTCAGAACAGTCTGAAGGTCTGAGCCGAGTTTGGAGTTTGTGGAGTTAAAGCTCTAGGACAGGGGTGTCCTAACTTTTTTTAAAGGGGGCCAGATTCGATGTTGTGGACATACCCGGGGGCCGGTCCCTTTTCTATTATATATACTGTATTTATGAAATGTTTTGTTTCTTGGAAACATGACAGATTTGACAAAAGCTTGAACTGACAGTAGAGGAGCTTGAGATAGGACACAGATTATAAATATTTAACAATATCTGTAAAACTTTCATCAACCAAAGAGTTTGAATGGGTGAAATATTATTATTATTATTATTACTGAGTTAGAACTCTATTCTTATCTAAATTTATGAAGTGCTCTATTTAGATCACCACAGATAAAACCACACTGCAGAAAAGGCTTTTCTTACTTGGTATTTCTGTCCAAATCTCTAAAAATTCTTAAATCAAGATGCTTTTACTAAGGAAAATTACTTTTTTTTTTCTTGATTCCTGGGGGAAAAAATCAAAATGAATTGAGTTTTTGATTGAAACAAACTAAATTACCTGCCAAAGGATTAGAAAAATAATCTGTCACACCCGATTCCAAACAGAAATATCATTTTTCTTATATTTGTTTGTTTTAACCAAAAACTCACTTCAATTTCATTTTAGAAAATAAGAAAAAATATCTAAAGTCATTTAACTTATCTAGTAAATGCATCTTGATTTAAGAATGTTTAGATATATTTATACTAGAAACCAGACAAACATACTAAATGACAGCATTTTTTGCAGTGCACACAAGGCAAAAAGTTAAACAAAAAAAAATATTTCTATATCTAGAATGGCTTTATGGTATTTAGTCTATCAACATATAAATACAAATGCACAAAACTGCAAGTTTATGACAAAAATAGTCTGCAATTTGGCCTTTATTACTCATTTAGCCTAATACATGTCTACATTACAAATAAATAAAATGAGATATTAACTACATTTATGACAAATTACCACGGTTACAGGTGTTACCACAGTAAAGCCATGATAAATGTTGGTGAATTGTTGTTTGAAAAGTATTTGAACTGAATCGGCTGATTTGCATGTTAGTGTTGTTGATTAAGTCAGTGCTGTTTAACTGGATTTAAATTCAATCAAATCACAGAGAGATTCTCGTAAACACATTTGTTCAGAGTCAGAGCTCGCGAGTTGTGCAGAGCACAAGCAGCGCTGTTTCGTTCCGCTTTTGCCGCTGTTTCCCTGGCCTAAAATCTAGTGCTGCCACCTTGTGTTGACATCGTGAAACTGCACGATTTGTAAATTATCCGTGGCGGGCCACATATAATATATTTTAATAGACATGTTTGAAAGGGCCGGACTTTGGACACTCCTGCTCTAGGAGGAGATAGAGTTGTACATTTTAGGGTAAGAAAAAGAATAATAATAAGTTTAGTAGCAATATCAGTAAGTTGGATCTTCCAAGCCAATTCAATAATGATAATGGAAGGTCATGGCATAAATAAATCATTATATTCATATTTATTTCCTGCAGATCCTCCAAAGAGCGTGTCAGTGTCGGTCAGTCGGTCTGTAATAGTGGAGGGAGATTCAGTGACTCTGAGCTGCAGCAGTGACTCAAACCCTCCTGCTCTGAACTTCAGCTGGTTTAAGGAGAATCAAACCTCAGCTGTTGGATCTGGACAGAGTTTCAGCATCTCCAGCTTTAGCTCCAGTTCCAGTGGACGCTTCTACTGTGAGGCTCAGAATAAATACGGATCTCAGAGATCAGCGTCTGTTTCACTCACTGTTAACGGTATTTCCTATAAACACACACTCTTTCAGTTTCATCTGTCTCTCGTGTGAAATGATCTTCATGATGATCTTGTTTCAGGGGTTCAGAGAGCGGCTCTGCACACAGTTTCTGGGCTCGTGGTGGGATTGATCTTCATCGTCATCATCATCATCATCATCATTGTGTTCATAAAGTGTGTGAAGTTTTTCTGCTCACTAAACAAACATCAATCTCACATCTAAAGTAAACTTACTCTATTTCAAGCCTTTTCTTTGTAAATATAGTTTTCTCTCTGTTTTCAGGAGGAAGAAGAGGAGAGAAGGAGGAACTGCAGACGTGAATCAAAAGCAGGCGAGTCGGCAAACACACACCTCCATCTACAACTGCAATACAGTGTGATTGTGTGAACTATGAACACAATAGTGTGTATGAAGCAATATCAGTGTATAAATGTCTCTCTCTAGACGGCTGACGCGAGTGATGAGACATACACAGCTCTGGATCCAGCGTCCAGAACATCTGCCGACATTTACAGCACAATCCCAGTCAGTAAACGTCTCAAACACTTCCTCAGTCAGATTCAGCAGATCCACACATAAACAGGCTGTTTGTTGATCTGTCTCTCACAGGGTGTTCAGTCCAGAGCTCCTGACGACACCTACACGGCTCTTGAGCTTCAGTCCAGATCTTCTGAATATGAGACTCTAGCAGTGACTTCAGCAGATCCACATTAAACTCTCCTCACTGCATCACTGCTGACTGATGCTCCTCACCCTTATGAAAGGAAAATATATTTACCAATATATTACTTGAAATATATTATAATATATTGTTAATATATTGATGGTACATATATACAATATATGTAATATATTGCAGTATATTGCAAAATATACAAATGATTGCCGCTTTCAATATATTGCAATATATTGGAAAATATAAATATTAAATCCCATATATGGGAATATATCGCCTTATGTATTACATTATATTTTCCAATATACTGCAATATATTTTTGTTTCGTAAGGGCAGAAACTGACCATCCATCATCAGCAGCTCATCGACATCATTATCAGTCACATTCTGCTTTCTTCAACTCTGTATATTGCAATTGAGCTCATAAGAGTTTGCAGAATTGTTTTTTTGTGTGTATTAGTCTTGCATATCTATATTTTAGCCTCCATTTTATATTTTATGTTTGTGCTGCATATGAAAATGCATTTTAGGAGAAAACTTGTGCAATTCAAATGTTTAAAATAAGATTGCAGCGACATTTAGTCAATACTTTAGTGTTTGCTTCACATTAAAAATGAAATGTGTGTATGTTAATATCCCAGCTAAGCAGTATTTTGATGTTAATCTCAGTAATCTGGAACTGATTGTGTTAAAGTCTCTAGTTTCTGTCATGTCTGACGGCTCTGTTGACTGGATTTTCTTCTGCTGAATCTTTACTGGAGGAACATAATCATTTTTGTAGAGTTTAAAATACCAACATCTCAAATAAACATTTCTCTCGTAGCTGCTGTGTGTTTTCTCACTATAACTGATATATTTCATGTGTGTGTCCAGACTGCCATCTAGAGGATATCAGTCACACTTCACACAAAGAAGTGATGAATTAGATTAGTGAGACTGGACCAAATAGAAAAACACAGCGAACCAGAATAGTGAATTATATTAATAGTTCTTAATTTAATAAATTCTCATTTTGTTATTGTACATAGCAGTAAAAAATAACCAATCAAACAGGATTAAGACACTGCAGGGTCTGAACACCAATCAGATTAACGCCTGTCGCCGTTGCTCCGCCCACAGCGCGGGAAAATCCTCAAGACTTTCCAGAACAATTTGAGGCAAACAACAGAAAGAAACTGACAGAGACAAAACACTGGTTTGAGAAACAGAATTGAGGAAATCTTCCTTGTGTTCGGTCTTCATCAAACTCCAGCACAGTTTGTGTTTTACCTGGACTTATCTGTCATATTATTGCCATTGTTTGTGAGTATTAAGTTCCAGTGTCTGATCATCTTAGTTGTGTTTTATGCAAATCAGGGTAAAACTGAGCATCAAGTCACTAAGATTCATTTTCACCTCCAGTATTTTTAACTTTCAGAACAAAATGACCACATTTACAACTAACATTTTGCCATCATTTACTCGCCTCCAAAGCGGTACGGTGATGTTTCTGAAGTGTGTCATGATCCTATTTTGTATGAATATGTAACCATTACATGTGTTTTTGCTTATTGTGTAAGATTTGCTCTTAAATCTCATTGTTACGGATATCATCCAATGAACATAAAATAAACAGATAAAATAAACAGATTGTACCGTCCCTCAGTTGGTTTTGAGTCCAAATGAAATGTTTTTGTTTTTTCTTTGGCCTCAAAAGTGGACTTAGATGTTCTTGGTTCAAGTTCTGTTACGTTGAAGCTGCTAAAACAAGTCAGTGTGTTAGATTTGTGTTCACACTGTCTTTTGTGTATTTGTTGGTCAAAGGATAATCTGAGATGTAGGATTGGCGACACATTGACTGATAGATGAAGCAAAATAACCAGCTATTGTCCAAAAAGTGCCAGTGTTCAGCGAGTGTTCATTTCCCATCCCGACTGTAAAGCTCGATTCATTTTATATAAAGTATGTGCATTTTTTTTTATACATTATCTTTATAAATTCACATTATTTCCTCCTGTTCACACATTAGCTTCTCCTAACACTAGTGAACAATACAGGAAAACATTTTATTACTTATAAAATCAACATATCTAAGGCTGCGTTCACACTGCAGGCTGAAACGACCCAATTCCGATTTTTTTGCCCTTATGCGACCTGTATCTGATCTTTTCATGACAGTCTGAACGACACAGATCCGATCTTTTCAAATGCGACCCAGGCCACTTGGGTATGTGGTCCAAATCCGATACATATCCGATCTTTTGAAATACGTCTTCAGTCTGAACTGCCAGGTCACATGTATCCGACCCGCACGTCGTTGATACGCGACAAACGTCATCATTGTTCGTTGAAGTAGGTGGGAATGAGAAGATAAACAACTAGGGCGGACGATGCTGAGACCAGTCAGTGGAAGGGAAGCGAGATTTCGGAGTTAATTAATATTTGGGGGGACAGCTCTATTCAGGCCAAACTCGAGGGCTCTTATCGGAACCGGGCGGTTTTTGAAAACATTTCCAACGAAATGGCGAAACAAGTGACGTCGTTGACCGTTGAGTACTCTTCTGCGCATGCGGGTCACTTCTGGGTCATTTCACGTTCACACAGGAGATCACAAAAGGTCGCATTTAATTGGAAATGTGAACGGCCTTGCAAAAAAATCGATTTTTTTCAAAAAATCGGAATTGAGCATTAAGCCCTGCAGTGTGAACGCAGCCTAAGAATCAGACATAAAAGCAGCTGCTGTAATGGCTGTAAAGTGCACTTCATGTTTTTGACCACTAGATGACAGTAAAGTCAATGGAAGAGCAGAAAAGATTTGAGTAATGGATGTAATTCCTCCATTTTGAGAGGCTGCTCACTGCAGAGCCACGGGTGGAGCGAGACGTCCAGCTCCTCCCCTCTGGATGTGATGTGGGTGTAAAGGGTGGAGCTAGACGGTCCAACCACACCCTAACCGACCCATAACTCCATCCCTCCACCCATAGATCCACAGAGGAGCAGCTGGAGGTCATTTGGCTCTGCTGTGAGCACCACTGGGCCATTTTTGGGAGTTATTAAATAGATCTGTTAGTGATGTAGTGTTTTTAAGACCATTAAAACTATTCTTCCTGTATCTGTCGTCGGTCTGGTATCTGAGAGCTTGAGTTGTCTGTCAGAAACTGGCACTGACCCACTTACACACAATGTAGTTGCTGATGGTTAGGACTGTGTGTGTGTCGTCCACCGCTTCATGTGTTGAACACAGAGTTTGTGTGAGAAAGAGGAAGTGACACTAAGAGCTGTAGAGATGCTGCTCAGACGCTCCTGAGCCGGGATGAGCATCTTTACACTGTTCTTTCTCAAAGTAAACATCTTTCACATATTCTCTCACACAGATTTAACAATAGTGAACTCCACAGAGATTAAGCTTGACGTGTGTTTGACATCTGCAGACGTGAACTTTCTTCTCCAGTTGATCTTGTGTAGTTGAGATGGCGATCACTCATAACAGGAAGAGCAAGGCCGACATTTATAGCTGCTCTTTATAAAGTGTGAAAACGAGACGTCTGACGCTTAAACTGCGGATGTTTTTTTGGGCGTCGACACATCGACACTGCAGAGCGGTAAGACCATTTTAACTATTATTTATAATAATTCAGTTAAGCTACGAGTGATATTTGTAAAACTGTTGTCGGTGAATGTTGGTTTGATGAAGTGATTCGGACTCCAGAAGCTCAATCTCTGCTGTAGATGTAAATATTGTGTGAAGCTCTTTAGACACACGAGGCCTGACATGAGAAACTTCATCAGTTCACGTCAAGCCTTCAATGAGCCGTGGATTATTCTCAGATCATCGTGTGCTTCATCTGTCAAACAGAGTTTGTGATGTTGTGTGTCGATGATGCTCATAATGTCATAATTGTCCGTTTTCTGATTGCAGAAGTCACTATGGTGTCGTCTCTCATAAAGTCTCTTCCTCTGATCGTAGTGATCATGACTGCGGGTGAGATACAGATATTTGAACTAAAGATGATTGAGCTCTTCACACTTATAAACGGACATGAGTGTTTTGCTGTCAGATAACAGAGAAATGCTCAAAAGTGAACAGATATTTTGTAAATTGCTCTAAAACACATGAAAGCCTCTTCATTCCTCATGTCTGTGTTTCAGCGGTTGATGGTCAGCGGGTTTGGGGAGTGAATTACAGCTCTTCATATGTTTGTGCATTAAAGGGATCATCAGTGACAATATCCTGCACTGTAACATATCCTCAGAGTTATGAGCTCAAAGAAGTTTTCTGGACCAAACCTGTTGAAGGTGTTCTAGAACTACCTAATCTGTGTTCAGATCCAGAGAAAAGCGGAAGAGTTCAGTGTTTGAGTAAAGATAAAGATAAAGACACTTCCAGTCTCACTTTGACGGCTGTAACAGAAGCTGATAAACACGTCTACTACTGCAGAATTACTACACACAGTAAGGATGGAAAATGGACGGGGATTCCTGGAGCTCAGCTTGACGTCACAGGTAAAACTAGTCAACTCTCAGAAATAGACACAGAAACACACAAACACACACATCAAGCACTTTCTTATGTCACTGAATCTGCAGAATGACTTTCTTTATTTGTTGTAACACAAAAGGAGATATTTGCGTATGATGCAGGAGAAGCTTTGACGCCTCACGGTTCAGACTAATGGGTCTGGGCAACAAACTCAAGCTCCTCTTCTCTGATATCAAAATCCTCCCACATTTCTCTTTAAAAATGCTCGTTTTAGACTCTAATTCATGACCAGTGTTTTGTTTCTCTCTATCCTCTGAGCTTCTGTGTTGGTCATGTCATGTGTCGGGTCAAAGGTCACTCTTTCGCCATAGAATGATGCATATGCAGGCAGAATATAGTTATTTTAGTTAATACATTTTTAAATATGGATATTTTTCTCACGCAAGGCTTTGCTTCAGAAGGCCTTTAGTAACCCCTGGAGCCAGATGGAGTGCTTTTATAATGGATGTTGTTGTTGTTGTTGTTGCACAGTAAATTCCCCGGTGTTGAATTAACACTGCTCATATGGGAATCACCAGCAGGTGTTAAAGTAACACTGAAGCAGTGTTAGAGTTAATAAGATACTTAAGTGATTCATTGAGTGATGATTGTTTGATTATTGAAGACACCTGATGATAATGAGCAGAATCACAGAAGGAAAGAGAAACACAAGAACTACAACTGACTTCAGCCACAGCTTTAGGCCCTTTCCACACGAACATGGGTATTTTCAAAACCGCAGCTTTTTCTACACAGTTTGGCTGTTCGTCCACACGCAAACACAGTCTCCGGTTACAGAAACCACTCCGGTTTTGAAAACTCCAGCTAGGGTGATTTTTAGAAACTCCAGTTGCAGTGTTGTCGTGTAGATTGTGAAACCGGAGATTGGCTTGTGAAGTTGAAGTGTGCGCCGTTCTCTCCTTAGTCGAGTCTATGCAATGGCGGACGTAGCTTTTTAACTCTGCTAACAGCGCTTATCACATGTATACAGATCCATGCGCAGTCATTTCATGGTATTGCAGAACAGAGGCGCCAGAATGCAAGAATACAAAAGAGTAAGGCGCGTGTGTGAAGCTTCAGTCCAGTTGGGACCTGCCCCTGTGTGTATACAGTTACCTGTCACTGAGTCCAGTAAAGGAACTTGTAGAAGGGTTTCACTGAGCCCATGGCATCCCTCAGTGCATCAGTGCCGTGGATGGGACCCATGTGGAAATCAGGCAGCCAATCATAGCGTGGTTTTGCGTTTTCATGTGGACAGAGATTTTTATTTTAAACCATGCTTTTGTGGACGCGATTGAGGAGGAAAAACTCTGGTTATGAAAATACCCGTGTACGTGTGGACCAGGCCTTCGATGAAATCAACTGAAAAGACATTTAGGCCCCGTCCACACGAAGCCAGAGCTTTCCCTATCTGATCTTTTTTCCCCTCGTCTCAAGAAATATATGCATACACACGAGAGCAATGAAACCGACTCAAAACGATGTAGTACACATGCCAGGCCAGTGTGTGGCGCTGTAATTCTGCCACAGAGATGCACTAAAAACAGAGAAGAAGAGTTGTGGCTAGAAGGGGTACAGCAATGGTAGGAAGTGAGGCAAAATCTCACAATAAAATAACAATAAATAAATGTGCTACTTACCAGATGTGTTTTATTAACGCCTACACCCTAAACAAGGGGTGTCCAACCCTGGTCCTGGAGAGCTACCACCCTGCAGATTTTAGCTCCAACCTCAATCAAACACACCTGGACATGCTAAATAATTACAGACAGGTGTGCTGGAGCAGGGTTGGAACTGAAATCTGCAGGACGGTAGCTCTCCAGGAGCAGGTCGGACACCCCTGCCCTAAACCTACCCTTACAATAATGCAAATACAGTCATTAAATGAAGCAGTATTGATGTGCGCATGCCCAGTGCTGTAGCTGTAGCCCTTCTAGTCTTTCCCGTGCGGGACGTGGTGTGATGACATCACCATTTCACAAAATATACAGATTTAGATTTTTAAATGCAATCAGAAACGAAGAAAACCTTCAGACACACACACACACACACACACACACACACACACACACACACACACACACACACACACACAAGCACACACATAAAGAGTCAGCATCTGAATCTCAATAGACCTTATTCAGAGCAGCGTCGTGACAGATGTGAAACGGAAAGACTTCTCTTGTTTTCAATGGCATCCGCTGTAAAAAGCTCCTTTGATCACTTATAATTTTCCACAGCTCATGTTGTCTGGAGTGTTTTGTCTACTGAACCTTCTTGGAAAGATATTTTTCATCAGCATAACAATTCAAAAACACATAACAGAAGAGCCCACTGAAGAGATGTAGGTCTATCCCTCACAGCCTCACTTTCATTCCCGTTAAAAATCAAAGATGGCGCTGCTGTGAATAAAGTCTATAACGGTGACATGCTTCATGCAGCAATGCATGCTGGGAGCCACCATAGTATAATGCTCATGACTCCCAGCATGCATTGCAGCATTAAGCATGTCACCATTGCAGTGTTAATTTCGTCAGACGAGACGAGACTAAATATGTTCGTCAACAACCTTTTTTTCCATGACGAAGACGAGACGATGACGAGACTGCACTAATGTCCAAAAACGCTGACTAAGACTAAATTAACATGCATTATTGTTGATGTAAAAGGACGAGACTAAAATGTTTTGCATAAAATAAAAACTAAGATAAAATCTCTCTTCATTTTCGTCTACAATTGTCTCTACTTTTTCATCATGAGATGAATATTCAGCTGTTCAAAATATTCCGAAAGAGTTCCCGCTGTTGCTCGAGTACAGGGGCACGTTCAACGCTCAAACCGGTGCGCAACGTTTTGCTACGGTTTCCGGTTGAACGTCATGTTTCCTGGAAACGGTGCGCACCGGTGTGCAACGGGTTTGAGATGCGTTTTTCCTCGTTTGGTGGGTGTGTCAAATATGTCAGTCCAATCAGAAGCAACATGTATATAAACCACGCGGTATTAAAGAGACAGCTCACACAATGGAAGTAAAGTTGTTTAATGTGTCCGCTGGTATTAGAAGACATGATTGTCGTAAGAGTTTTATAGTAGGCTAATATATATATATATATATATATATATATATATATATATAGGCCTATATATATATATATATATATATATATATATATATATATATATATATATATATATATATATATATATATATATATAAAAATCAACATTATGATGTATTTATATCCTTAGCTTTCCATATTCCATATTCCATACCAAATTATACCGACAAAACGTTGCAAAACGTTTTTTAAACGGTAACGGTGCTGCGTTGAACACCCTGTTCTGTTGACGCAAGAGTTGTAACTATGGCAGCCGAGAAGGCCATTCTTTGTGTTCTTTTTGTGGAATTTTCGGAGCCTGATAAAATCGATATAAATACGTGTTAAAATACTGCAAAATACATGCAATCACTGCCCTTGCCGTCCAGAATAAATGACAACACCCCAATCACATTTATTTAACTTTTTAATCTCCTGGTAATCAATTCTAATTTAAATCATTTTATTTCTAGTTCTTACTTTTTTAATAGCTTATTTTCTTTCTCACTTTATATCAAGCAATTACCATATATGAAATTTGGTATATAAATAAACTTGCCTTGCAATGAAGCTAAATATATAAATAAATACATCATCATGTTGATTATATATATATATATATATATATATATATATATATATATATATATATATATATATATATATATATATATATATATATATATATATATATATATATATATATATATATATATATATATATATAAACTCTTACGACAATCATGTCTTCTAATATCTTCAATTGTTTTGTATACTGAGCTGCAGCGGACACATTTGTAAACATCTTCACTTGGACCCATTGTGTGAGCTGTCTCTTTAATACCGCGTGGTTTATATACATGTTGCTGCTGATTGGACTGACATATTTGACACACCCACCAAACGAGAAAAAACGCATCTCAAACCCGTTGCACACCGTTACACACCGTTTCCAGGAAACATGACGTTCAACCGGAAACCGTTGCAAAACGTTGCGCACCGGTTTGAGCGTTGAACGTGCCCCTGGTCTCTCTCATACTCCTCCTGTCATCTCGCGGCAGTCGCGCATGGTCACGTGGTTCCCGGAGCGCTCAACACTTCTAGCGCTGTGTCAGTATATTTGAATGGCTTAAGCCGCGCAAGTTACACAACAGCTTCACTTTACAGGTGTTTGCAGCAATTTTTGTCAAACCCGTACAGCATAGTGTGCGTCAGCCACATTTACAGTATCATTGTATTATGGAGAGTGGTAGAGATCAACATTGTTAACATTAATATTTTTTTCTTGTATTTAGCCCTCAGGTATTCCTTACTAATTAAGTCACACTTATACTCATTGGTGGTCAAATGTGACCATACACCTTAACTATTTTAAAAATAAATAGCCTATATTTTAATTCAATAATATTTATTGAATATTTTGAGGAGATCTTTTGGTACTAAATACTATTTGTGCAATACTTATGGTCCATTAATGAACACTTAAATATTTTTCTTCTAATATTTTTATTATTTATATCACAATTAGTGTATTAATTAAGGTTAAAATAGAGAATTCCACTGCAAAGAGGCAAATTAGAGCCATTTTGTGGCTGGAAAAATAAAACATTTAACTTGTAATGCCATTACTGGTGCCTGTATGGCTCTTTAATACATACACATGTAGTCTAGTTGCTCAAAGTATTGCAGATCATAACTGCTGACTTATTTGTGAAATTTTGAAATGTTAATAATAGTGAATAGTAAAGAATGCAAGCAAATGTAATATAACCCCAAAAAAGTGTAAAAAACTTATTTTTCCTTATATGTACAGTAGCTATATACATATGAATTCATACTGAATCAAGATCGAAATCAATATTTGTGCCCATCGTGTCATAAGCTAATGCTGATTTTAGGCATCTACGCTGTAAACCAACCAGTTAGCTGTGGTGTTGTGGCACAAACATTATGCAGGTTATAAGTACTTTATGTAACTTATTTTGCCACACAATATATTGAGTTTTCCTTTGACTAAAGCTAGACTAAAATGACTAGACTTTTGGTCGACTAAAACTTGACTAAGATACCTTGAGTTGTCTTTTGACTAAAACTAGACTAAAATGATGAGACTTTTAGTCGACTAAAACTTGACTAACAAAAAAAGATTTGTGAATGACTAAATATGACTAAAACTAACAAGGACATTTGGCAGAAGACTAAGACTAAGACTAAATTAAAAATAGGTAACAAAAT
>NC_137099.1:58078314-58140814 GCF_949357685.1 Gobio gobio
TGCACTATATAGGGGATAGGGAATGATTTAGACAGTGCACTATATAGGGGATAGGGAATGATTCAGACAGTGCACTATATAGGGGATAGGGAACGATTCAGACAGTGCACTATATAGGGGATAGGGAATGATTCAGACAGTGCACTATATAGGGGATAGGGAATGATTTAGACAGTGCACTATATAGGGGATAGGGACTGATTCAGACAGTGCACTATATAGGGGATAGGGAACGATTCAGACAGTGCACTATATAGGGGGTAGGGAATGATTCAGACAGTGCACTATATAGGGGATAGGGAATGATTCAGACAGTGCACTATATAGGGGATAGGGACCGATTCAGACAGTGCACTATATAGGGGATAGGGAATGATTTATACAGTGCACTATATAGGGGATAGGGAACGATTCAGACAGTGCACTATATAGGGGATAGGGACCGATTCAGACAGTGCACTATATAGGGGATAGGGAACGATTCAGACAGTGCACTATATAGGGGATAGGGAATGATTCAGACAGTGCACTATATAGGGGATAGGGAATGATTTAGACAGTACACTATATAGGGGATAGGGAATGATTCAGACAGTGCACTATATAGGGGATAGGGAATGATTTAGACAGTACACTATATAGGGGATAGGGACTGATTCAGACAGTGCACTATATAGGGGATAGGGAATGATTTAGACAGTGCACTATATAGGGGATAGGGAATGATTCAGACAGTGCACTATATAGGGGATAGGGAACGATTCAGACAGTGCACTATATAGGGGATAGGGAATGATTCAGACAGTGCACTATATAGGGGATAGGGAATGATTTAGACAGTGCACTATATAGGGGATAGGGACTGATTTAGACAGTGCACTATATAGGGGATAGGGACTGATTCAGACAGTGCACTATATAGGGGATAGGGAACGATTCAGATGTGCTGACAGTGAATCAGTTAATGATGTTGTTGATGTTTATGTTGATGATGATGATGATGATGTTGATGTTGTTGATGTTTATGTTGATGATGATGATGATGATGATGATGATGATGATGATGATGATGATGATGATGATGATGATGATGATGATGATGTTGATGTTGTTGATGTTTATGTTGATGATGATGATGATGATGATGATGTTGATGATGTTGTTGTTGTGTTGTCAGACCTGCAGGTGGAGACACATCAGAGTGTGAAAGAGGGAGATTCAGTCACTCTGACATGTAAGAGCAGCTGCTCTCTGCCTAAACACACAACATTCATCTGGTACAGAAACACACAGAGATTAACTAAAGGAATTGTGAGAGTGAATCAGCTTCAGCTGTGGTCAGTCAGACGCTCTGATGAAGGAAACTATCGATGTGCTGTAAGAGGAAATGATCATCATCTGATCTCTCCTGCTGTTTATCTTAAAGTTGAATGTGAGTATAAACTGATTCATTAATATGAAATATTTCACACTTTTTGAATTTCTAAAACCCAACAAGTTATGATAACTCATTTTAATTGAGGAAGCTGTCTTGATCCAGGTAAGTATAAAAAACCTTAGATATATTTTTACCTTATTTTGAGTTCACCATGGAAAATCAAGCATTCTGCATTAGTTCAGGCAGGCCATGCTTTTCATGGAGCTCATGCTAAGGATGGGGAATTTAGAACAGAGCCATATCACCAAATGTAAATTTAGCAAAATATGCCAATAAAAAAGTTGACTAAAAGTTTGTCTAGTTTTAAAAGTTTAAAAAGTTTTTGACTTAAAGCTACACTGTGTGATATTTTCCCCCATCTAGTGGTGAACTGGTATATGACCATCCAGTGAATTTTAGTTTCTGTTCTGTTCAATTCCGATTTCGTTCGTGGCCGATTTAGTCCAAGATTAATATGGCTTCCTGTTCGACCTCGTCCACATTCGACACGGTGCCTGTGGGATATTCTGTGCGCAGTGGGATGGTTGGAACTCAACTGGCCTAATTATTCGGCTAGAAAGAACTGCAGCTAATCCAGAGTGAACTTTGATGATAGTAATGTTTATTCAGTCATCCAATTGCAAGGCATAAACAGGTTTGCATGGATATGTACATAAATGTGGTTTCTGTGAGAGAACAAATTAGGATGGTAAATATACATGATAATGACATGACAGAATATACACAGTTAAGAACTGTATAACTACACTTATAAGTTACATTTGTATAATGTAACCGTAAACCAGAGCTTATTGTACCACATATAGGCGCTAAATGCAGCTGCATTAAAAGGAGCGGAGCTGCCGCTGCTAACAAGCGGTGTCCGGTTACAAAAGTGTGTGCGCAGGTTTAGCTCTGTATAACAAGTGTTAATATGCTGATCAGACCTGATACATATTTCCATCAACATACATTACAAGCAAATATTTTCTATAAACGAATAAACATTGTTAATAACTGAATGATTATTCAAATAGGTGAGCATTACGCTATTGTATGTTGACACAAAAATACTTCTGAGGTGACATCAACTGAATTACGCGATGACACACTCTGAAACACATCTACAATGACAATAACTATTATTACTTACGGAGTTATTAACGCACAGAAATACCACACAAGGAAAAACAGACTTTTGAGGAATAAACAAGCCAGGAAAACTCCGTATAACTCTGTTACTGGAGCTGCTGAGATGAAAACTCTCTGTGCATGCACCAGACAAGTCTGAACAAGTTGACGCGCACAGTGTTAAAACCGGTTAAAACGCGAATGGCGAAGCTTGAATTTACGGGTATGTCCCTCTTTGGCTAATGTACTTTCAAGATGGAGGAGCAACATGGCGACCACCGTTAGATCCCATTACCTTATGTATTTTCAATGGCATATTATAAACTTACGAGAATACTTTATTACTTGAAAGAAGTAAATATACATTAATGAGCACATATATTTTTGAAAGAACTAAGTGTTTTTAGCTAAGAATAGACTAAAAAAGTTACACAGTGTAGCTTTAAGTGGACCTAACTGAAGTGACAATGAATCTCCATTGAAATACTTTCAATAGCTGAAACTTCACTGTAATGATTAAAGCCAGTCATTTTAAAAACAAGAACTTCTAGCTAGCCATAGCACATGTGCTAATATAGCAGAGAGACGGCATCAACAGTGCAGATTCTGTCTTTTAGTCAAAGCAGCGTAAAGAAGTCTGAAGTTTTCATCCTGATCATAGACTCTTCTCTTGTTAACCCCCAAAACTCAGACAGCAGAAACCCTTTTAAATCTCAACACAACAACATTAAACACTGACACATCTCCCCCTCCATTAATCTTCTGCAAAACACATAAAATAACACTTCCTTTCAGAGTCTGACGCAAAGCATGCTGGGAACTAGAAATATATAACTCATGCAGTTTGAGTTCTGCTTAATATGATCAGTTATTGAGTTCACATAACTTCTTTCTATGAAGTGCAATGATCTTTCAGTAATATTTGATTGAAATGACCTCATTTAATTTAATGCATTTGACTGTGAGTTTGTGAGGGATGAGCCTGAAGCCTAAATCTGAATTCGGAAAGGCACGGAAAATAAATAGCGCTTCGGAGCCCCTAAAGCAGCGTTACTCAAAGTGTGGGGCGCGCCCCACTGGTGGGGAATAGAGACGCGACAGATGGGGCGCGACAAACGGGAGGAAATGTGGTCATTTTTGAGCCCATCTTTATTACCCTTTTGAGCGGTCCCACATGTGGGATTTTTATTTCGGTGCACCTGAGATGAGATGTGCTGCGCTGGTGGAAACAACATGAGACCATGACACCGCGACTGTCAAGATGACTCGCTCAGTGTTTAGAGTGGCGCGGGGCTGGCGCTATGCAACGCATCGCCACAAATGAGTAAAGCAAGCCAACACGCAAACGGCCGCAAGTGAAACAGAAAATAGGCTACGTCTTAGATGCTCAAAAACACAATCATCTTCATTAAAACGAATGAGACTAAATGCTCTTCCCAATGTTCAGGTCGCTCTCTCATATTGCGGTCTTTGATCTTGAAATGAGCTGATGAGCTCGAATGAGAATGAAATGAGCTCATCTGTTGCTTTCGTTGACGTGAACTCCGTTAAATGTGCATATAGCTCAGACCGGGAATTGAAGATCGGATTTATAATAATTTTGTAGATAGGTGTAAGGATAGGACAAACAGCATGTGCATGTGTGTGTGTGTGTGTGTGTGTGTTTTATTTTTTTCTCGATCAGCCCGTTTTGTTTGTGAGCGCCGTTGCGAGCAGCCTGCCTCAGCTTGTACAAAAATGCCTTTTTTTAGGCTAAACGTTTAAATTAACATTGTGTTGCTTGAAATGTTTTATATCTATGGATTTTATTATAAGCAAGTGACAAGTCCAGTTTTGATTTGAGAGGCTAAATTAATCAAACATGTGGTTAACTAACTGTCGGCTGCTGGCCGCTTGGTCGTTACTTAAAATAAAAAAAAGATTTAACAAACAAATAAATGCTTCAAACATTTTTCTAAATTAACTTAGTAAAGAAACGAAACGAAATAGGGTAGAGTGGGGGAAAACGCCCCCCTTAAGGAAAATGTGACATTACAGTGAAACAAAACATAAATGTGACTTGAATTGCCATCCCGGTTTTGAGTGACTATGGCAGGAGTTATTCACCAAATATTAAAATTGCACAGCCTTCATAATTAATTAGTATTTTGACTGAAAATATTTTTGTACAAAGGGGGCGTTTTGCCCCAGCGGTGGGGTAAAACGCCCCCCAAGGTGGGGTAAAATGCCCCCTTTCTTCCCAACCAGTTTGCTTCATAGATCAACAGCAAAATGAGCAGACTATAGTTTTTAATCTCTCAAAGTAAAAGGCAAGTAATGTATCAACATGTATATATATTAATATTTATTTGAGGAATGTCCAAAATATCCAAATTTTTACCATTTATATTTATATATAAGCCATGCAAACAAATATGTTGTAATAAATAAATAAACATTAATTCATTAGCCATTCACAGCCATTTTAACATTTATATTTATACATATAACTAAGCCATGCAGACAAATATGTTGTAATAATAAATAAACAAATAAATAAATATATACATAAAGAAAACATTAATTAATTAGCCATTCGCAGCAATTTTACCATTTATATTTATATAACTAAGCCATGCAAACAAATGTGTTGTAATAAATAAATACATAAATAAACAAATAAATACTAAATAAACAAATAAATAAATACATACATAAATAAACTTTAATTCAGTAGCCATTCACATAATCTAATATGTTATTATAGTAATTATGATAGAGAGAAACTATGCCCTTTGGGGGGCGTTTTACCCCTCAGCGTAGGGGGCGTTTTACCCCACAAGCTATGACTTTTTTAAAAAAATGTTTAATTTTTAAGATATAATTATATTCCTTATAAATAACATTTCCTCTCAAACTACAGACTTCACTATTCATCTATCATACATCACTGTGATATCCTGCAGAACAATATTCTCTTAAACACTTGTTTACTAATATCTGAAAATTATAGCACTTAGCATGTAATCCTCTTCTCTTCAAATACGTCGCTGGTGTCAGCTTCTCCAAGGAGATTTGTTTATCCCCGTTGTCAACGAAGTGCATAGCAACAGTGAAAATATATCTTGACTCCCTCTAGTGGTTATTTTGGGAAAAACAGGTGGGGGGCGTTTTACCCCAGGGGGGCGTTTTCCCCCACTCTACCCTATAACTACTTTGACATTAAAAACAAAACTGAACTATTTTAATGGCTGCAACAATGTGTAGGCCTAATAGGGAGGATAAAAAATAGAAGGAAAAAAAACACGGGCTTCAGTCGGACTCAGGCTGAAAATTTTGATAAGCTGTCGGACACGGGCCGGGCTAGGGCCTCAGTGCTTGATAATAAAAGCACTCGCTCAGTGCTTGATAATAATAATAATAAAAAAACCTACTTTAGCTTTTCTTCTAAAGCAAAATGTAGCCTATTTCCGATTATCACTAAAGCTTTGAAGCAATCCGTGTTGTAAAATGCGCTAAATAAATGAAGGTGACTTAACATATCATGCATAATGTTTATTTTAGGTTTCAAACATTTAAATACACATAAGTAGGCCTACTAGTAAAACAATACATTTAGAGTTTGTAAAATAGGCCTACACACTGGTGTCACTAGACGCAGCAATAAATCCATTCAAAAATAATTTGCCGACGTATTATTCATATCAGATACACGTATAGGCAGAGCCGGATTAAATAAATGGACTACACTAGGCAGGCTGCATTTTTTGGGCCCCCCTCCATCGATGTTATTTATGAATTGAAATCTGAAACTTACCAAAGTTACTAATAAAAGTGAATTCACATTTTAGTCTTTGGTTACAAATTGGTTGTGTTGTTAAACAGTCTATCAGACTATTTTTTGATATTCATTATTTATACGTCATTACACGGCTCTATTAAATGCTATTAAATTATCCTCATCCATTGGGAGTGTCATTGTTAAGGCAATAGTACCAGTAAATAACCAATAGGTATCAGTAAACTATGTAAACAGAGCAAATAAGTTTCTTATTTGCTCTGTTTACATTTAATCAACACATTTAATTAAGATTTTCTGCAAAATGCAATAGCTTACAACATTTATAAATGTTGTAATTAACAACAAGAAGGGAAACATGACACCTTCACATTCATCAAGACCATTTAGAAACTGTCTAACACTAAATAATAATAAATATAAGGATGGAGGATTTAAACTATGGAAAACTAAAGGTATTCAGACTATTAAAGACTTGTATATGGATGGTATACTTCTTACATTTCAAGAATTGTGTGATAAACACCAGATTCCCTCAAAACATTTTTTTTTAAAAATATTCACAGCTTAAAAGTTTTATGTCTTCCAGGTCTACAGATATTATGTACATTCCCAAACTGTCATTAATTGAGGAAATAATTGAAAAAAGAGGTGAAAAGGGCCAATTGTCAAAATATTATAATGTCTAACTCAAAAGAGTCTGCTGTAGACAAATTAAAAGAAAGGAGGAAAGCCATTCAAGAATAAATAGAGGAATTTGAATGGACTGAAGCATGTTTAAAGGCGCAAAAACAAATCATAAACACGCGGCTTAAATTATTACAGTATAAATGGTTGACAAGGGTTTAACACCTGAAAAACTCAATCATTTGTCTAGCAATATTCCTGATATATATTTTATAAAGGAATTTATAAAGGAACTCTAATTCACTGTCTATGGGAATGTTCTGATATACAGAACTTCTGGAAGGATGTCATAAAATGTTTGTCAGAACGGTTTAATCTTAAAATACCACATTGTGCCAAACTTTGTGTACTGGGAATATATCCTACAGGTTTCTCACAAACAAAGAAACACACTAGACTGGACTTTGGATTGTTACATGCCAGAAAAGCCATTGCTGAACTGGAAGAGCATGGAAGCACCTTCTATAAAACAATGAATAAAAGAACTTTCAGAGTGCATTGGACTGGAAAGGTTGACTTATATCTCCAAGAGTAAAATAAAGGACTTTGTACAATTATGGGAGCCATAGGCTACATGATGATTATTATATCATATGTAAAGTAGGGCCATGCCATTATTCTTTTATTGATTTATTTCTTTTTTTACATTTGTTTTTATCTTTTATTATCATTTTGAATTAGATTTTCTTGTAACTTAATGCTGCGTTCCCCTCGAAACGCGCCTTCCGCGCCGCGGGACCTCCAGACGCGCGTAAACGCGCCTTTCCATTGACTTAACATTGAAATCACTCGCGCCAGACGCTCTATTCGCGTTTGGTGCGAACGCAGCATAAAACTTGACTCGGAAATGTTGTTTTACTTATTTTCCCGCATCTTCCACCGCGTCTTCGGGCCGTGTCTCCGGGCATGGCTCGGCCTCTCTGCTGACTCGAGCAGGTTCACAGCTGTCGGACAGAAACTTCTATAAAGCCCCCCGCTGTCTCTTCTTTTGTTCCTCTTCATTTTTTTTTCCTTTTACGTTTTGCCGCACCCGAAAGCATCTTGAATGTTAGCCTACTCAAAACACCTGCCTGCTAGCTTTGTTGTCCCGCTCTGACCTGATTATAACAGTCATGGGCTGGCGTTAATGTGACGTAATGTAACAGTCTATGGTTAAGATACACATCGTCACTATTTTTAGGTAATTAATAAATATTGAAATAAACTGTAGATAGGACATTTGTACATTTTAATGTTTTTTTTTTTTTTTTTGTCCCTCTGTCTGGGCCCCATCCCGCCAATCGGGCCCTAGGCACGTGCCTAGTTTGCCTTTGCGTTAATCCGGCTCTGCGTATAGGTAACTAAAAAGTTTACTATATTCTTCTCCCAGTTCACCGGTCACTTACTTGCATGTATTTCGGGAGAAACTGATAAATTCACGCGAATCTGACTGACAGGACTCTCTGAACTGCGACGCAAACAAACATAGGCGCCCATCTCACGTTATAGATCAAAATCAAGATAATTTATGAAGGTTTTTAAATGGCAAAACACACTCACTTGCACATATTTGAGAATTCGATTATTAGATTTTATGACATGGTAAGCAAGTTTGTCAAGTTCGTCTGATATATCGGCTGATATATATATATATATATATATATATATATATATATATATATATATATATATATATATATATATATATATATATATATATATATATATATATATATATATATATATATATATATATAAACACAACGCATATAGATTTCCCTTACATTAGTTATTTGTAGTTATTCATGATCCCTCAGCCTCTCTAAAATAATGTGATAAAACAAACAAGTTTATTTTTAAACTGCATTATGGTCAAAACAGAACAGAGGAACATAAAAATATATTAAAGTTCTGATAAATAAAATGTATTAAAACTATGAAACACCAACACTCATAATGTGGTTGAGCGGTGTTTCATCCACTTTTATAATTTTGTCAAATATTAATTTATCGGCCATCATAAATACTGATACTGATAGTTTGGAAAAAATTTGTTGGGGCGATTGGGGACAGGTGGGGCTCGGAACCCTTCACTACCTTCAGAGTGGGGAATGGCAGAAAAAGTTTGAGAAACAATGCCCTAAAGGGACATGGTTAGGCTGTGGTATTGGTTACAGTAAAGCACATCAGATATAGTATACATCAAACCGTCGCCTTCCTAAAATAATTGCCTACGTCATTTTTCCAGGTTTCTCAGAAAACACAAAAAACTGAACCAATAATTGAATTTATGATATTTATTGATAATGTCACTCAAAAAGTTCATGTCAGAAGATGACTATTGACATACTAATAACAATGCATGTCAATTATGTAACATAACAGGAATAAATGACTTAAGCAGATTTTTGAACATGCCTTTGTGACTTAGGCAATTTTAAATGTTCAACCTCCCGAAACTACTAGTGTCGCGGAGCGGGAGTGTTACGCAGAGGTGGGTAGAGTAGCCAAAATCTGTACTCAAGTAAAAGTACAAGTACTTACTGAAATATTTACTCAAGTAAAAGTAAAAGTAACAATCGTAATATTTACTTGAGTAAGAGTAAAAAAGTATTCGATGAGAAAACTACTCAAGTAGTTAGTTACTAGTTACTTTCGATCTGATTGATAATCGAAAACCCTGAATTTCAGGCTACTTGGAGAGCTTTCACACACCTCTCTGTAACACTTTACAATAAGGTTGTATTAGTTAACATTAGTTAATGTATTAGTTAACATGAACTAACCATGAACAACACCTCTGTTCAGCATTAGTTAATCTTTGTCAACGTTAGTTCATAAAAATCCAACTGTTCATGGTTTATTCATGTTAGTTCACAGTGCATTGACTAATGTTAACAATATTTTAATAATGCATTAGTAAGTGTTTAAATTAACATAAAGATAAATAAGTGCAGTTCATTATTAGTTCATATTAACTAATGTAAGCTAATGAACCATTATATATATATATATATATATATATATATATATATATATATAAAAAAAACACACACATACATAATACATACATATATATACATATACACACATATACATATATATATATATATATATATATATATATATATATATATATATATATATATATATATATATATATATATATATATATATATATACACATATATATGTACATATATATATATATATATATATATATATATATATATATATATATATACATATACACATATATATATGTGTGTGTGTGTGTGTGTGTGTGTGTGTGTGTGTGTGTGTGTGTGTATGTGTGTGATTAATGGTTAAACAGTGTAAATTAATGGTGTGCTGGGCTAACTAGAGCTCTTCTTAAAACATACTTTGTTCTTATATTTTTATAAGTATATAGGCTATTCTTTAGGTAGGAATAAAATACAATACCGTTTTTATCTGTGTGTATTTTCTACACTTCAGACAGGTGTCTGTCCGGATTTGTGTATGCAAGACGTCACATTAGGCTATTCAATTTGTTTCGTTTTGTGAAGAAAAGGATATGTAAATGTGAAGATGTGAACGTTTGTTCGTGGACGTGTGTTGTTTGGAGGATTCAAACGATTCATTGCTTGCACAAGAGCGCATATGAGGAAAACACTCGGACATGTTGTGAAATAGTATTATAATAAGGGGAAATTTCCCATAGTTACCAAAATGACCGTTAATAGTGTTCAAATATAGGCATCATTGTGACACTTACCGCTCTTTTCAGGGTGGATTTATTGTATGCTGAGAGATGTCAGTTCGTTTTGGTGCACACAACATGCATCGCATTATGAAACTATTCTTTTTGACATCTTGGAGTGAAAACATAGACTGAACTTGAGGCCACGGGCAATCTGCCTCCCGTAGCTCACACACATCTTCCGACTAAACGCGCGCTAATTATAAGCGGGTGATGCGTAGCAACCTCTCGCGAAGCAGCCTCTCCAAAGTTTCGCGAGACTTGCGAAAGTCATATTCACTTATTTTAATATATATAATATAATTATTACCATTTGACAGTAACGGAGGAACGCCACCGAATGTAACTAAGTAAAAGTACAGTTTTTTCACAAGAAATTTACTTGAGTAAGAGTAAAAGTACCCATCTTTAAATCTACTCTAAAAGTACAAGTTACCCAAAAAATTTACTCAAGTAAATGTAACGAAGTAAATGTAATTCGTTACTACCCACCTCTGGGAATACGTGGTGTTGCCATAGACAATAAATTAATTAATCAGGGCTCAATGCTAAGGATTTTTTTCAGGGGTTCAAACTTGCCCTGCCAGAATTTTCACTGGCCCCACCACAAAAAAACTGATAAATAAAATAAAATAGACCTAGTATTGTTTTTGAGCCATGTAAGCTTAATAAATAAGGTTATGACTCTAAAAACTAATATCCTAACTCATATATTTTTTTATATTCTTAAAGACAGTCAGTAATAAGATAAGAACAAATAATCAAATTATGAGCAAAAGCACAAATAAAGTTATTTTCATGTAGGTCGAAACTAGATTTTCAGGTACAAAAATAGTAATCAAATGTAAAATATCACTACATAGTCTCCATAAAATTATATGTTACTGCATATAAATATAGATTAACTATATATGGGGCCGCCACCCCAAAACAATGGTAGGGGAAACACTGTATTGGCTCTTTTGGCAACTGCACCCTCTGTGGCAGTTTTTCCCACACAGTCCCCCGAAAAGGAAAGCTTGAAATGGTAACGAAGTATTTACTTGAGTATTTATTTGGAATATTTTTACTCAAAATGAAAATTGTGTCATCATTTACTCACCCTCAAATTGTTTCAAACCTGTATGAATGTCTTTCTTCTGCTGAACACAAAGAAAGATATTTTGAAGAATGTCGGTAACCAGACAGTTGATGGTACCCAATGACTTCCATAGTATTGTTTTTCCTACTATGGAAGTCAATGGTACCCATCAACTGCCTGGTTACTGACATTCTTCAAAATATCTTACTTTGTGTTCAAAGCTTGAGGGTGAGTAAATGACACAATTTTCATTTTAAGGTGAACTATTCCTTTAAGAGTAGATTTAAATATGGGTAGCCTATATTTACTTTAAGTACATTTCTAATGAAAAAAATGTACTTTTACGTTGGGCAACATTCCTCTCGCTACTTTATTTTAACACAATAAGTTGTTAAATGCATAGTTTATTCCAAGCGTGCTGTATCTTTATTGTCTGGGCATGAGCGATGCTCAATTCACAAATGAATCACTCTTTTGAGTCGATTCTGTTCAAATACTTTTTTTCTGGGCACAAGCAATGCTCAATTGACAAATGAATCACTCTTGTGTTGATTCTGTTCAAATTCAAATAAGTTGGCAGAACTGTGTAAAGGCGGGCATACTGTGCGATGTCTGTGCGATTTCAGCCCGCAAATCAGTTTGAATGATTTGTTTGGTTTCCTGCGCGCACTGAATCTGAAGCGGTTTCACACTCTTTCTCGTAACAGGAAGATTTAAGAACTTCAAGCGTCGGGTGAAGGGGCGGTGGACCTACAGTACAGTCAAGTGAAAGCAAATCTGCAAATTAATTATTTTGTTTGCCAGCGATGAAGATCTTTATTAGTTGAACATCTTCGTATGCTGTCTGTGAATGAATTATTCCACAGGACGATACATTCGATTTCATTTCATTCAGGTAATACATTTTACAACCAAAAAGATTACATCATTTCGGTAGCCTATTCAAATCTTTCTTAATTAGATCATGTAATGTGGAAAAAAATAGACCAAAAGATGAAATATTGTTTTAAAAGAGTTAACTAAAAGCCTAATGCTATGACTTAGCTATTTTTCTTGACTAAAATGCTGACTAAAAAGACAAAAAACTATGCCATATTTATAGTCTAGCCCAGGGGTCTCCGAACTCGGTCCTGGAGGGCCACTGTCCTGCAGAGTTTAGCTCTTACTTGCCTCAACACCTTTTTCTAGTAGTTTCTAGTATGCCTAATAAGACCTTGATTAGCTGGATCAGGTGTGTTTAATTGGGGTTGGGGCTAAACTTTGCAGGACAGTGGCCCTCCAGGATCAGGATTGGACACCCCTGGTCTAGCCTATATTATAGTAAACCTCATCAGTTACCAATAGGGGGTGAGCCCTGAAACATGGAAATAACTTCAGAGGTTGAGTAGGTTTTTGGTCTTCTTGATGCACCTGCCATCTTGAAAAGCTTGTAAAATTGCCTAAGTCAAATTACCTTTTGACTTAGGCAAAATAAAACGGCCTAAGTCACACACTTGACATAGGCCATTATACTACAGGGGTAGAATTGTATGATCTGTTCAACTGAGGATGTGGAGGATTTTACCAGAGGTGGCCAGCATCATGAGGAGATGACTTAAGCAAAAAAATCATTTTTGTCAAAAAATTACTTAGGCAATTATTTTAGGAAGGTGACGAAACATAGTATTCAGCTTCAGGCACAAGACAAGACTTATAGACACCAACTGAAATCTCTGATAGTGTGCTGTGAAAAGTGCAGAAGAAGACAAAAGATTTCTGTGTTTGTTGCTGAAAGACTCAAATGTTTCTTTAAACAAAAGCCTCTTTAATTATTTTCCTCATGTCTGTGTTTCAGCGGTTGATGGTCTGCTGGATTATGGAGTGAATTACAGCCCTTCATATGTTTGTGCATTAAAGGGATCATCAGTGACAATATCCTGCACTGCAACATATCCTCAGAGTTATGAGCTCATAAAAGTTTTCTGGACCAAAACTGTTGATGGAGAATCACCTGATCTGTGTTCAGATCCAGAGAAGAGCGGAAGAGTTCAGTGTTTGAGTGAAGATAAACACACTTCCAGTCTCACTTTGACGGCTGTAACAGAAGCTGATAAACTCGTCTACTACTGCAGAATTACAGATGATCAGAAGAGAATATGGACAGTGATTCCTGGAGCTCGGCTTAATGTCACAGGTAAAACTAGTCAACTCTCAGAAACAGACCACAAAACATTTTTATGATTGAATTTATGAGATTTAACTGGAGGGAATGAGATCAGGACATGATGGAGGTTGGACTCAAACTCAGGTCTCCATGACAACAGCAGCAGAAGTGATGAACTATCATCTGAGCCACTGCAGTGTCAAGAGTTTTATTGTGTAACTGCTGTCAGAAGTGCTTCAGTGTTTCAATATTATCATTTAGTGTTATCACCCAATGCTGATGTGCTGACAGTGAATCTGTTGTTGTTGTTGTTGTTGATGTTGTTGTTGATGTTGTTGTTTATGATGTTGTTGTTGTTGTTGTGCTGTCAGACCTGCAGGTGGAGACACATCAGAGTGTGAAAGAGGGAGTTTCAGTCACTCTGACATGTAAGAGCAGCTGCTCTCTGCCTAAACACACAACATTCATCTGGTACAGAAACACACAGAGATTACCTGATCAAACACTGAATCAGCTTCAGCTGCGGTCAGTCAGTCGTTCTGATGAAGGAAACTATCAATGTGCTGTAAGAGGAAATGATCATCATCTGATCTCTCCTGCTGTTCATCTTAATGTTGAATGTGAGTATAAACTGATTCATTAATATTAGAGAAATATTTCACAGATTATTCAGAATTTAGCTCAGGGTTGTTTGATAAATTCAGGCCCAATCATACAGACTGCATTACATTTTAGTTCATTAGACATGATTTATTAATAATATACTAAATGAATGTAAAGTATGAATCTGTGTTTAGTGATCCTTTATATAAATCTTATTCTTGGGTTGATATAAATCTGAAAATGTAATTTTGTTTTATTAATTTTGCACCAGTTCATATGGAGATTTTAACCTTTTTCATCACTATTTTGATCTATACTTACAGTTAAACTTCAGTAATTTAATAATGATTATGGAAGGTCATTTCATTAAAAAATAATTATATTCATGTTTTATATATATTTCCTGCAGATCCTCCAAAGAGCGTGTCAGTGTCTGTCAGTCGGTCTGTAATAGTGGAGGGAGATTCAGTGACTCTGAGCTGCAGCAGTGACTCAAACCCTCCTGCTCTGAACTTCAGCTGGTTTAAGGAGAATCAAACCTCAGCTGTTGGATCTGGACAGAGTTTCAGCATCTCCAGCTTTAGCTCCAGTTCCAGTGGACGCTTCTACTGTGAGGCTCAGAATAAATACGGATCTCAGAGATCAGCGTCTGTTTCACTCACTGTTAACGGTATTTCCTATAAACACACACTCTTTCAGTTTCATCTGTCTCTCGTGTGAAATGATCTTCATGATGATCTTGTTTCAGGGGTTCAGAGAGCGGCTCTGCACACAGTTTCTGGGCTCGTGGCGGGATTGATCTTCATCATCATCATCATCATCATCATTGTGTTCATAAAGTGAGTGAATGTTGAGCAGCTCATGCATTCAATTATTTTCAAAAATAAATATAAATGCAAAATTTGTTGAACTTAATAAAAAATATGAAATGTTTCTTACAATAAATAACTTTTCAGTACTTTCTAACAAAAACATTTCTCCAGGAAGAAGAGGAGAGACGGTGGAGCTCAAGTTATCAGACAAAATCAGGCAAGTTTGATAATACCTGAATCTACAATGACATGAATATTATATTTAACTAGAAAATACAAGATTTACAATCTGTTGATATATCTGTGTGATATCTTATTTGATAAAACTACAGCAGGAGGATCGCTCTGGCAGATCAGCAGAAACGGCTTCGACCAATGACGTTCCACTGTATTCACTGGTATCAGCCAATCAGAGGGATGATCTGTACACCAACATTAAAGCAAAGAAACCCGCACGCTCCGGGAGAAAACAAACAGATAAAGACTCTGCAGATGGTGAAGAGGTTCAGTATGCCAGTGTCCATCACTTCAAGAACAAAGACATGAAGAAGAATGAAGAGTACGACTGTCAGAGCATTGAGACGCATCATCCGTCTGACGCCAACAGGTGAGAAACGATTCATCAGAACCCAAATAAAACACATCCAGTGCTTAATCAGAGATCTTGCTTTTGTGTTGTTGAGAGGATGGATTGTCACCTCCTGAAACACCACATGAACATGTTTATGTAATTTCTCCTCAGACCTGAGGATGCGATCTACAGCGCTGTCAAGTAAAGAGCATGTGTTCAGAGCCGCTTCCTGTTGATGCTGACGGGAGACCAGGATTTGAGTCCAGCCCAGGTCATGTTCCCATCTCCCGCTCCTCATGATTTCACTGATTTACACATTTATGGGACTGTTTTACTGTTGAGACATGAATGGATTTCGCTTTATAATCAGACACACACACACACACACACACACACACGAACGCACTGATACCTGTGATAGTCAAAGGTGTTTTAGCTCTCGTTTTTTACAGTCAATGTACACTCACCTAAAGGATTATTAGGAACACATACTAATACTGTGTTTGACCCCCTTTCGCCTTCAGAACTGCCTGAATTCTACGTGGCATTGATTCAACAAGGTGCTGAAAGCATTCTTTAGAAATGTTGGCCCATATTGATAGGATAGCATCTTGCAGTTGATGGAGATTTGTGGGATGCACATCCAGGGCACGAAGCTTCCGTTCCACCACATCCCAAAGATGCTCTATTGGGTTGAGATCTGGTGACTGTGGGGGCCATTTTAGTCCAGTGAACTCATTGTCATGTTCAAGAAACCAATTTGAAATGATTCGAGCTTTGTGACATTGGTGCATTATCCTGCGGAAGTAGCCATCAGAGGATGGGGACATGGTGGTCATAAAGGGATGAACATGGTCAGAAACAATGCTCAGGTAGGCCGTGGCATTTAAACGATGCACAATTGGCACTAAGGGGCCTAAAGTGTGTCAAGAAAACATCCCCCACACCATTACACCACCACCACCAGCCTGCACAGTGGTAACAAGGCATGATGGATCCATGTTCTCATTCTGTTTACGCCAAATTCTGACTCTACCATCTGAATGTCTCAACAGAAATCGAGACTCAGACCAGGCAACATTTTTCCAGTCTTCAACTGTCCAATTTTGGTGAGCTTGTGCAAATTGTAGCCTCTTTTTCCTATTTGTAGTGGGGATGAGTGGTACCCGGTGGGGTCTTCTGCTGTTGTAGCCCATCCGCCTCAAGGTTGTGCGTGTTGTGGCTTCACAAATGCTTTGCTGCAGACCTTGGTTGTAACGAGTGGTTATTTCAGTCAAAGTTGCTCTTCTATCAGCTTGAGTCAGTCGGCCCATTCTCCTCTGACCTCTAGCATCAACAAGGCATTTTCGCCCACAGGACTGCCGCATACTGGATGATTTTCCCTTTTCACACCATTCTTTGTAAACCCTAGAAATGGTTGTACGTGAAAATCCCAGTAACTGAGCAGATTGTGAAATATTCAGACCGGCCCGTCTGGGACCAACAACCATGCCATGCTCAAAATTGCTTAAATCACCTTTCTTTCCAATTCTGACATTCAGTTTGGAGTTCAGGAGATTGCCTTGACCAGGACCACACCCCTAAATGCATTCAAGCAACTGCCATGTGATTGGTTGATTAGATAATTGCATTAATGAGAAATTGAACAGGTGTTCCTAATAATCCTTTAGGTGAGTGTAGAACACATATTTCCTCTTCTCTCGTCACACTGTGTGATTTTATGACTAAATACATTAAATCTGAACATTGTCAGAAAGTCTTAGTTTTATTATGACATCATTGTCATGACAATTTAGCACATTTTACACCAAACTCTCATTACTGTACATTACTGTGCTGGGTATTTTATTTTTCTTAATATTTTTCATTAATACTGTAATACTTTTTTGCAATGATGTTGTTAAATTTAAAGCTACACTGTTTACCATGTACATGTTTTGTTCAAATTTAACAAAATTAAAATAATGAGTAGATAATAAAACCATCTTTCAAACCATGTTTGCCTTGTTTAAATCACTGTGGTAAGTTATTATTAATATTTCAGAGCTGTCAGGAAAATTCCAATCTTTAAACCAGTCACTACTTTGGTCTATTTGCCTTTAAATAGCCTAGCCAAATTATAATAATCCCCAGCTACCTGCTCATAAGACATATTTTTCAGATATGAGTTTTTATTTGGTTATTGAGAGTTTTGATGTCATTAGTGACATTTGCATAAGGCGATCACTTGTTACCCTGGGCACATCAGTAATTACCAAAACAATGTTCCCCTGCACAGTGTTGCCAACTATTTTCAGTGGAAAGCAGCTCAATATGAAACCCTCCTGCTCATACTTAAACCTGGTATAATGGAGGAACATTTCTGCGATCTGGCGCCACCTACAGGATCACTAATATTGTTTGAGTGTGAGTTGATCTCACAGGAGTTTATAATGTTTAGTGTTCAATGCATTCTGATCATTTCTGATTAAACTGAGTCTCTTGCTGTAGAATCACAACAATAATCAAACAGCAATTAATAACAAATGTCACCCATAAAAGTCAGACATGAGATCAGTGAATTAAGCCACAACATGATGATTATATTTAGGGATGCACCGATACCAGTACTCGGGTGTCGGTCCGATACTGTTGTCAAGTACTCGTACTCGTAAAACTACCCCGATACAACCGCACCCGATACCACTTTATGGCAATGCATCTTAGGATGCGGAGCCACGCGGAAAGTTACATAATTCGGCGTGCACACCGCGGTGCCAAGTGCAAAGGGGTCTCGCGCTCTCAAAGCGAGCGCTAGTGCGGACGCGGCGAGTATAAACCAAGCTTAACCGCGTGAGGCAGATACCTCTCGGTAGTGACTGCTGAAAGTGAAAAGCTGTTTAGTAGGGATGTGCGCAATGGCTAGCCTAACCCGGGTAGTATAACAAAGCTAAGCAAGCTTAATTGTTATACTAGCTTGACATGACATAAAAGAAAAGTTTTGTGTAAGCTTTCAAAGTCCATCCTTCACCCGAGTGTAGATTTATCTGAAGCCTACGCGAGCGCCAGAGAAAACCGACGCATGCAAAACCTGAGGTAAAATTACTTAAAATTGTTTTGCTGCAGATATACACTTTTCAAAATAATATATAAATTTCAATATATAATATTAACATGACAGTAATTTAAACATGGCCTTTGTAAAAAAAATATATTTAAAGCAAAACCTTAAATGTGCCAAAAAAATATGTAAACAACTAGTATTTTCCAAGTCGTCTTGCAGCAGCACTAATGTTTAATCGACCTGTCTCGCACATCCCTAGCTCAGTGTCACAGATTATAGGTGAAAACAGAAACAGGCTCATAGCTGATAATGGAGAGAATTTTCTTTTCATCAAAAAGAACCAGCCTCTCACTTTTCCGAAAAGGGCTGTATGAATATGATAGCATATAAATATAAAAATTGAATTCAGTTGTTCTGCTACTATGTTGTGTGCTACTGGAATCCATTGAATGTTACCGGTTACATTTATGTGAAATGGGCAGCAGTGCCATGTTTGTTTAGGAAAACACCAAGTTGAATGTTAAAATATCAGCAATAGCATCAATTTGTGTATTTACCTTGTTACAGTCAGAAAATGAAAAACATCTGATGAAAATAAAACATTGTTAGAAGAACTGTAATGGTATTATTAAGTACTCGTATCAGTACTCGGTATCGGCAAGTACCCAAATGTAAGTACTTGTAAAATTCAATAAGCCAACATCAACTGATCACACTTTCTCTTGCTGTTTATGTCATAACAAACAGCCAGACAAAACATAATGTTAAAAAGTCAAGGGTCAAGAGCCCAACTAAAGCAAACACTTATTACCATTATGGTCGAATCCATCAATCGAAACTATTATTTTCAATAAATCATCAACATCTAAACCTCTGTTAATTCTCAATAAGAGTCTGGTTAGTAATGTGTGAAGCTGGTAATGCTGTTTGTGGAGTTGTTTAATCCTCCTCTGCTGAGATCAACACAGTCTCACTCCCACTCGTCACATATTGACGCTTGGTCAGGACCCCTCGTCGTCACTTTTTTACGTACAGGGTACCCCTTGAAAGGCATTTTTCGACGTTAAGGGTACTGCAGTGATTCCAATGAGACACCTTTGGCGTCATACACAGACGTGTTGGGCATGTGAATGTTTTCATGATGTAACTATTTATTGGGTTATAATTTTTCCATTATGACATGTTGGAGTATGATTCTCAATTTAATCAGCCAGCATTATTTTATTTACATTTATTGATTTGTATTTACGCTATTCAGACACGTTTGAAAGTAGCCCCAACCCCGCCCCTTAACCTACCCATTTGCGTTATATGATATAAAACATAGAATATAACAGACAACATGCACACTTTATTGAAAAATGTCAAGTATTCCAACTGTTCCGAGGCCAAACGATTGATTTGTGTGAAGAAAAGACCCAAAAGCGATCTGCGTTTCCCTCCGCACCCCGGCGTCATATTGAAGACGCCACAGGCACGGCCATACCCCTCGGCGTCAGTCTATAGACGAACTGGGAACTCCATTGCTTTCAATGGGAAACCTTTGCCGGTATTCTATCGGTATGAAATCTCGCTGAAGAAGTCTCATTCAGAATACATCGCGATGTTTGGCATCAGTGCACGTGGGCCACATGTTGGTGAGTAGCCATGAATATTTGATATAAAGTATTTTCTGTCGTTATTGATCAGATTATGTTCAGTCACTGCATTATATCTTTCATTTCCACTCAGGCTTCGCGTTTTGCTTTCTAAATCAACACACCTTGCTAATAGGGCGATTAAACACTGTCACGTGACGTGCTATAGACCTTTTAAACAGTTATTCATATTTAATAATAACAACTAGTGTAGTTTCAACGTGGCATTTGTTATAGAAGCACAATAAAAACAACCTTAGTTGTAATGTGATGATTGTTGTAAATAGACAGTCTCCACAACACTTACCATGCTTTTTAATGCCTTTTAATGTAAAATCCAAATATTGTGATGTAAATAGTACTTTGTCCTGTATATAATGTATCTGTTATATATTATGACTTTTTCTCTTTTTTTTTTTAACCTGAAACGACCAAAAGGGCCTTTCGGACTCAGTCAGCCCATTCTTGTTCATGGAAAAGTAATGGAGAAGACCGAAAGCAGCAACAGCAAATATTTGCAATGGTAAGTATGTGTTGGTTTGAACTCTTTATCAAACATTTGTTATTTCTTAAACATATTCTTACAAACCCCATGGCTCAATCAGTGAGAACATGTTCTCAAAGTCTTAATAATTCACAAGATTTAACAAGCTGTCATTCATATGATACTCGTAAATATTTGTACAAATATTCATACATAATCCTGCAGCTTTTCCTCCGACTCCTGCCATTGGCTACAGCCTCAATTCCTGTACATATTTATCATGATTTTTGTAAATCAGTTGCGCCCCTTCTTGGAAAGCAGTCCCAGAAAGAAAAGTTTATATTAGGTCCAATGTATTCTTTAAAATGATTACAAATTGGGCCATTGGGGAGGTCTCTTCACACCTCATGACCTACCTCTGTTTGCAAGAGCGGAAATGCTCACATAACATCAGATATTCAATTATTTTGTCATCAGTTGCACTGCTGATAACGTCCTGTTTGCATGTAAATAATTTATGTGATCAAAAGATCAAGTAAATAATCAACATTTTTAAACAAATTCATATGTGCTACTAAAAATATACTTTTAATAATGGAAATGCACACCTATCAGTGAACTTGTTTCATAAATGTATTTAACATTTAATCATGCAACACTTTTTAAAGAAAGAAACAGTTATGTATGAAATCACAACTTGCATGCAATGTAATGAAATTTCCTTTCTTTCTGTTTTGCAGGATTACTTGCAGATTACTTTTATGAGCCAACCCTCACAAGAGCTACTAGTTAGTTGTAGTGAATCTTGCCGTAATCAGGTAAATCATATTTTTAGTATATCAGTATTTACTCATGAAATGCTCCCCTGAATTGTATGTAAATTCATTTTATTGTAACTGTCTTAATGTATATGTTTCAAAAACAATAGTAATTGCACATAAAGTAAGTGAGACTTTCTTGTTTTACAGCAGAGAAGAAAGACCAGACCCTTATATCGAAGCAAGCTAATCGAATAAGTCCTTTGTTTAGGGTGAGGAAGGAACATGGCCATCTTGTGCCCAAAGACGACAGAAAAGTGCGCAAGTCCATTGGTATGTCTTGTATTGATGTATTGTCTTGCTTTAATATGTAGTACAGAATTTGATGTTGATCTCTCAAAGGACAGCTGTGATCATTCTTTCTATACTCTGATTAAATACACACCATTATTCATGTCTAAATCTTTTTATAACTCCTAAAATGAGCAAATTAGGTTCTGTATCTTGGATTTATCTAAAATGGTAAATATTTGTTTCCCTTTTTGATACAATTATTATTAAAATGATTGCCTTTTAGCCTAAAGGCTGGAACACTTTTGGCCTTCAATTCTTAAAAATGGCACCGTCTGTTTGTCTTAGATAAAAGCAGACATGTATTGAAGGGTTAAAAAAAGCATTTAGTTGGTATAAACTCCAGGTATTTCTCTATTGTTTTGTAGACCATGGGTGGTTCTGTGTAGCTTTGGAAGATAATGAGTTGTGGCATTAGGAATCAAATAGTAAAGTTTCTTTGAATTATGTGAAATATCTGGTTAGTTTTTTGGCTTGAAACAAGGCTTTATACTCCACAGACTAAAACACATTGCATTTGTGTTTTAAGATGGATAGCAAGAGAAGGCACACACTTCAGAAGATTCTACAGGAAAAGACTAATGTGCAGCCAAGGAGGAATACAAGAGGCAAAAATTCCAGTCTCTGAGAACTATGCATGGCCATGGGTGCTTCATAAGCATGGTAAGTCTTGTGCCTCTGTACCTATTGTATTGCCTTATTTTAACAATTTTACATTGTGCAGGCTATCACAAGTGATGCTCTTGAAACAAGTGACAGAAGAGTATGTTGTCTTAAAAGAAATCTAGCATCACTGGCAAAGGCTAAGGCTAAGAAGAGACCATGCCTTTCTAAAATATATTTTTTAAAGATCTGCTGTTTAAAAGGTTGCTGTTGATATGGGTAAAATATTTTTTGTCAGTACTTGGCTAATATAATGTGCTGCAATATTATATACATAATGCTTCAATGTGTATATTATATAATGTACTGACTGCGGCTTTGTAAATTTAAATTAGGAATGGGCAACTCTGGGCCTTTTGAAATGGAGAGTTTACCTCCAAGACTAATCGAGCATGCCTGGAATTTGTAACTAAAGTCTTCAGGTTTACTTATAGATAATTATAGGCAGGTGGGTTTGAGGTTGGAGCTAAATCTGCAGGACAATGGATGCTGAGGCCCAGAGTAGCCAACCACTGCTTAAATCATGCAGAACATATGCTAACCTGACTACATTAAACTTAATTTGAATTGTGTTTTTTCTTTTACTTTTAGACCAGGACTGGAGAATGCCTGACAATGGGATGTTACAACTTCTTCCTCTGGTTGAGAAAAGGCTACACCACATCAGTGACCACATCATCTGTTTATCAGTTATACACTGTAGGGTACAAGTGGGCAAACTGTTTAGAAGAAGAAGAACAGGATAGAACATGAACATGATAGAGGGAAGAACAAGAAACCAGTCTAGCTGTGATAATGAATCATTATTTTTCAACACAATATCAAATCTGTTTTCTGTATCATAGTTGACTGGATGGGATTCTGTGGCACTCATTTGTGTGGCTTCAGCAGCTGTGAATGGATTAATATGATGTTAATGTATTTTTGAAGACCCATTTTTATTTATCTTGAATCTAATTTTTCTTTATGCTACTTTATCAACTGTATACTGTATCCTCCAATAAAGAGTTGAGTGATAAAGTATGGTGAATATTGTGTATGGTGTTTTTAAAGTAAATACACATTTTATGAGTTGATTTAGGTTATCAAAGTAATTAACAATATTATTTTACTTGAAACATAAACATTTTTCATCTGGTTATATTATATTTGGTACAACAATGCAGTTTTCAGTGAAATAAAGGGAAGGATTTCAAACACTTCAAGCTTAACTGACGATGATCCATGTTGATAAATCCGGTACATCTACTACTGCAATAAAAATTAAAGCATGCACATTACCGATGTCAGGTACGTGAAAATACATACAATTTTGGCAATGTCTCTTTTGTTATTTTACTTAATGGTGCATTGTCCTATATTTAATAATAATGGTGAAGTGTAAATCTAAATAGTTTTTGTTTACACTGGAAACTGGATAATGGCAAGTTGTTGTGGGTTCATCCATTATATTTATGGGTGTTTATCCATAAAAGAAAATAAATATTAATAATTATATTACATTTCTTTCAAATATTTCTGTATTTCATCAGATGGTCTCACAATACCCATCAAAACCTAATACAAGCATGATGTTAGAATAGAAAAGAGAAAATACTCTATTTAAATGTGACTCAAAGTTTGTTGTCCATGATGAGGAAAATAGATCTGTGTATGTTGTACTGCCCTTCCGCCCTCAGGGACCCAGTAGAGGCCCCTGGAAGAGCAAAAAAAGCACATTTCAAATGGCTGTTACTCAAAGTTTGGTTAGCGTATCACAGAGAAAATTGGCAGGACAACTGCTTATGCTATGTTTACTAAATAATGTTGGGCACAGTTTTCAGACAGATATGGAAAGCTGGCATAAAGGTTTTCTAAAAGTGCATACAGTAAAATATCAAATTTCAGCCTGCCCCTCATATATGTCATAAAGGTTTACACAATGAACATAATTAGATATCCAGTTGTCCATTAAAGATGTCATTTACTTAACATTTATTGTCTCATTATTAAACGTTTTAAACTACATTACCCATATACCTTTGTCAGTGTATCAATGCAATGGGAAACATGGCGCTGTAGTTCATTGAAGTGTGCAGAAATGCTTAGGGTTAGGGTTGGGATCTCGGTAAAGGAGTAATTTCTCACAACATAGTGACACTTTATAGTTAACTTAACGTATTACTAACGTAACAATAACACCAAAACATAATTTGTAACATGAAACGCCGTTTTATATCGGTTAAAAGATAGTCCAATCACAGCGAGTTCTGCGATAAAGTCCTAGCCAATGACAACGCAGCAGAACACAGGCGTCACACTTACATGTCCATTTATGGAAAATGATGACAGATCTCATCCGGTTCCAACTGAAGGGATATCCTTAAATATTTAATATTTAGGCTGCTAAATATTTATTTCTTCTAATTAATTAATACAACTCACATTTTAAAACAAAAATCTCCTTTGTGTGGTTAAACTGATGCATAAATATCTCTCTCTCTCTCTCTCTCTCTCTCTCTCTCTCTATATATATATATATATAGAGAGAGAATGTGTGTGTATATATATATATATATATATATATATATATATATGTGTGTGTGTGTGTGTGTGTGTATTTATATATATATATATATATATATATATATATATATATATATATATATATATATATATATATATATATATATATATATATATATATATATATATATATATATATATATATATATATATATATATATATATATATTAGATCACTTCTTTATGCCATCGTTCACCATCTGAACTCTTGGAATTAAAATAAATGTAACAAAAGCATAATGAATGCACACAATTTTGTAAGCATATTCCAATATTTAATGTCAAACAGTTTAAATACAAATGTAGCGGCCAAACTACTGCACAACAGTATAAAATAACCATGCTGCGGTACAAATAAAAGAAATGAGGTTAAACTTTATCTGAAAATATATTGGTTTCTTGCCTTTAAGAAATAAATAGGCAAAAACATTAAGAACATTTTACATTCTCAACTTTAAAACTATATAAACTATATCCTTGTGATTATTGTTCACTTCTATTGTAACTAAATGAAAGGCCAATTCAAATAGTTAATGATTATTATAAATGTTAACCATTTTCAGTAAGAAAATGCTTTAATAAAATACATTCATGTTACATTTACATTAGCAAGGTAGTGATATAATGATACCATATATTTAGTTATGGTGGACATTTACTATAGTGAATACTATCCCACTGTAATAAAAGGTTTAATGAATACATATTGATTTCAAAAGGTGTTCACTCTCACTATCTTCATTTGTTCAAACAAACACTGTTATACAAATGCATATATATGCAAATATACAAATGCAGATATATACATTGGAATATAGCATCATGAAGTCGATGGCAATAAATATGTCCTTTACTAAAACTCCTGATGAGCACTGATGCTTTTTTGATAAAGGCATAAGCAGACATCAAGTACAGTTTATGAATATTGGTTCTGCATATATCGAAGAGATCATGAGGAGGAGTGGTACTCCACGTGAAGACTTAGAGAAACTGTGACATAGCAAAGGGTGCACCTCACTGGACATATCCTACGCATGCCCAAACAACAACATCCCAAAACAGTAATGAAGTGGACACCACCAGGAAGACGCAGGAGACAGGGAAGACCAAGGAAGACATGAGACAGATGTTTCGTGAAGACCTGAAGAATGCAGGTGTTCCATGAGAAGATGTGAAGAACGTGGCCACAGATCGAATATGTTGGAGGACACATGTTGCCCAGTGTGCCCAGGACAGGACATGATGATGATGTTGTTGTTGTCCCTTTACATAACTGTAGGATTTCCTTCTGTAAAAAGTGTTGCATAATTAAATGTTAAATACATTTATGTAACAAGTTCACTGATAGGTGTGCATTTCCATTATTAAAAGTATATTTTTAATAGCACATATGAATTTGTTTAAAAATGTTGATTATTCACTTAATCTTTTGATCACGTAAATTATTTACATGCAAACAGGACGTTATCAGCAGTGCAACTGATGACAAAATAATTGAATATCTGATGTTATGTGAGAATTTCCGCTCTTGCAAACAGAGGTAGGTCATGAGGTGTGAAGAGACCTCCCCAATGGCCCAATTTGTAATCATTTTAAAGAATACATTGGACCTAATATAAACTTTTCTTTCTGGGACTGCTTTCCAAGAAGGGGAGCAACTGATTTACAAAAATCATGATAAATATGTACAGGAATTGAGGCTGTAGCCAATGGCAGGAGTCGGAGGAAAAGCTGCAGGATTATGTATGAGTATTTGTACAAATATGTACGAGTATCATATGAATGACAGCTTGTTAAATCTTGTGAATTATTAAGACTTTGAGAACATGTTCTCACTGATTGAGCCATGGGGTTTGTAAGAATATGTTTAAGAAATAACAAATGCTTGATAAAGAGTTCAAACCAACACATACTTACCATTGCAAATATTTGCTGTTGCTGCTTTCGGTCTTCTCCATTACTTTTCCATGAACAAGAATGGGCTGACTGAGTCCGAAAGGCCCTTTTGGTCGTTTCAGGTTAAAAAAAAAAAAAGAGAAAAAGTCATACAATATAACAGATACATTATATACAGGACAAAGTACTATTTACATCACAATATTTGGATTTTACATTAAAAGGCATTAAAAAGCATGGTAAGTGTTGTGGATACTGTCTATTTACAACAATCATCACATTACAACTAAGGTTGTTTTTATTGTGCTTCTATAACAAATGCCACGTTGGAACTACACTAGTTGTTATTATTAAATATGAATAACTGTTTAAAAGGTCTAGTCACGTGACAGTGTTTAATCGCCCTATTAGCAAGGTGTGTTGATTTAGAAAGCAAAGAAAAGCGAAGCCTGAGTGGAAATGAAAGATATAATGCAGTGACTGAACATAATCTGATCAATAACGACAGAAAATACTTTATATCAAATATTCATGGCTACTCACCAACATGTGGCCCACGTGCACTGATGCCAAACATCGCGATGTATTCTGAATGAGACTTCTTCAGCGAGATTTCATACCGATAGAATACCGGCAAAGGTTTCCCATTGAAAGCAATGGAGTTCCCAGTTCGTCTATAGACTGACGCCGAGGGGTATGGCCGTGCCTGTGGCGTCTTCAATATGACGCCGGGGTGCGGAGGGAAACGCAGATCGCTTTTGGGTCTTTTCTTCACACAAATCAATCGTTTGGCCTCGGAACAGTTGGAATACTTGACATTTTTCAATAAAGTGTGCATGTTGTCTGTTATATTCTATGTTTTATATCATATAACGCAAATGGGTAGGTTAAGGGGCGGGGTTGGGGCTACTTTCAAACGTGTCTGAATAGCGTAAATACAAATCAATAAATGTAAATAAAATAATGCTGGCTGATTAAATTGAGAATCATACTCCAACATGTCATAATGGAAAAATTATAACCCAATAAATAGTTACATCATGATAACATTCACATGCCCAACACGTCTGTGTATGACGCCAAAGGTGTCTCATTGGAATCACTGCAGTACCCTTAACGTCGAAAAATGCCTTTCAAGGGGTACCCTGTACGTAAAAAAGTGACGACGAGGGGTCCTGACCAAGCGTCAATATGTGACGAGTGGGAGTGAGACTGTGTTGCTGAGATCTTCAGAGATTTAATGTCTTATTTTATCTTCAGTTGATTTCATCTAAGGCTGTGTCTGAAGTCAGTTGTAGTTCTTGTTTCTCTTTCCTTCAGAAGATTCTGCTTGTTAAAATCAGGTGTTCAAAAATATTAAATCTTCACTCAATTAATCACTTAATTATCTCATTTATGGCTAACCCATGTGGGACCTCCATGAAAACTGAGGACAAAACTGACTGGACCCCAGTTAGACAGCCCAGGTCAAACCCATCTGGGCCACACATGACTGTGCTGGCTGGGCAGTCACGAGTCACAACATGACCTGATCAGTGTCTCAAGTTGTCCACCACAGGGCAGCAGAGACTTGGAATGTGAACCTGTTTTGTTACAAACACCTGGATCTGCTAAGTAGCTCAGTTTTTCAACCAGGGGGTATAATTAATTAGTGAAATCAGCTGACTGAGTTCATGAGTGGAATAGAAATATGGCAGGACTTTTACTTTTACTTTTTTACTTTTACTGACCCCTGGACTTTCCACCTCTGCTTTTAATTTAGCTGCTTTTTACCAGGGGTTATGGAACACTGCTCTGAGGATTAGAGCAGCTTTTGTGCTGGAAAGTGCTCCGACTGGGGACTCCATCGTTCTACTGGGGGACTTCAACGCCCACGTGGGCAATGACAGTGACACCTGGAGGGGCGTGATTGGGAGGAACGGCCCCCCTGATCTGAACCCGAGTGGTGTTCAGTTATTGGACTTCTGTGCTAGTTACGGTTTTTCCATAACGAACACCATGTTAGGCATAAGAGTGTCCATCAGTGCACATGGCACCGGGACACTCTAGGTCGTAGGTCAATGATCGACTTTGTGGTCGTTTCATCTGACCTGCGGCCGTATGTCTTGGACACTCGGGTGAAGAGAGGGGCGGAGCTGTCAACTGATCACCACCTGGTGGTGAGTTGGATCCGATGGCGGGGGAGGAAGCTGGACAGACCCGGCAGACCCAAACGTACTGTAAGGGTCTGCTGGGAACGTTTGGCCGAGCCCCCTGTCAGAGAGATCTTCAACTCCCACTTCCGGCAGAACTTCGACCGGATCCCGAGGGAGGCTGGAGATATTGAGTCCGAATGGACCATGTTCTCCACCTCCATTGTCAAAGCGGCCGCTCGGAGCTGTGGCCGTAAGGTCTCCGGTGCATGTCGAGGCGGCAATCCCCGAACCCGGTGGTGGACACCGGAAGTAAGGGATGCCGTCAAGCTGAAGAAGGAGTCCTATCGGGCCTGGTTGGCTTGTGGGACTCCTGAGGCAGCTGACATGTACCGGCAGGCTAAGCGGGCTGCAGCCCGGGTGGTTGTGGAGGCAAAAACTCGGGCCTGGGAGGAGTTCGGTGAGGCCATGGAAAAGGACTATCGGTCGGCCTCGAAGAGATTCTGGCAAACCGTCCGGCGCCTCTGGAGGGGGAAGCAGTGCCCTACCAACGCTGTTTACAGTGGCGATGGGCGGCTGTTGACCTCAACTGGGGATGTCGTCAGACGGTGGAAGGAATACTTCGAGGATCTCCTCAATTCCGCCATCACGCCTTCCATTGAGGAAGCAGAGGCTGGGGGCTCAGAGGAGGACTCGTCCATCACCCAAGCTGAAGTCACAGAGGTGGTCAAGAAACTCCTCGGTGGCAAGGCACCGGGGGTGGATGAGATCCGCCCTGAGTACCTCAAGTCTCTGGATGTTGTGGGGCTGTCTTGGCCTACACGCCTCTGCAGCATCGCGTGGCAGTCAGGGACAGTGCCTCTGGGATGGCAGACCGGGGTGGTGGTCACTCTTTTTAAGAAGGGGGACCGGAGGGTGTGTTCCAACTACAGGGGGATCACACTTCTCAGCCTCCCCGGGAAAGTCTATGCCAGGGTACTGGAGAGGAGAATACGGCCGATAGTAGAACCTCGGATTCAGGAGGAACAGTCTGGTTTTCGTCCGGGCCGTGGTACACTGGACCAGCTCTATACCCTCTACAGGGTGCTGGAGGGTTCATGGGAGTTTGCCCAACCAATCCACATGTGTTTTGTGGATTTGGAGAAGGCATTCGACTGTGTCCCTCGCGGCGTCCTGTGGAGGGTGCTCGGGGAGTATGGGGTCCGGGGTCCTTTGCTAACGGCTGTCCGGTCCCTGTACGACCAAAGCAGGAGTTTGGTCCGCATTGCCGGCAGTAAGTCAGACTTGTTCCCGGTGCATGTTGGACTCCGGCAGGGCTGCCCTTTGTCGCCGGTTCTGTTCATAATTTTTATGGACAGAATTTCGAGGCGCAGCCAGGGGCCGGAGGGTGTCAGGTTTGGGGACCACGCGGTTTCGTCTCTGCTCTTTGCGGATGACGTTGTCGTGTTGGCCCCTTCTAACCAGGATCTTCAGCATGCACTGGGACGGTTTGCAGCCGAGTGTGAAGCGGCTGGGATGAGGATCAGCACCTCCAAATCCGAGGCCATGGTCCTCAGTCGGAAAAGGGTGGTTTGCCCTCTTCAGGTTGGCGGAGAGTTCCTGCCTCAAGTGGAGGAGTTCAAGTATCTAGGGGTCTTGTTCACGAGTGAGGGGAGGATGGAACGGGAGATTGACAGACGGATCGGTGCAGCTTCTGCAGTAATGCGGTCGATGTACCGGTCTGTTGTGGTGAAGAAAGAGCTAAGCCGTAAGGCGAAGCTCTCGATTTACCGGTCAATCTACGTTCCTACTCTCACCAATGGTCATGAGCTTTGGGTCATGACCGAAAGGACAAGATCCCGGATACAGGCGGCCGAAATGAGCTTTCTCCGCAGGGTGGCTCGGCGCTCCCTTAGAGATAGGGTGAGAAGCTCAGTCACTCGGGAGGAACTCGGAGTAGAGCCGCTGCTCCTCCACATCGAGAGGGGTCAGCTGAGGTGGCTCGGGCATCTGTTCCAGATGCCTCCTGAACGCCTTCCCGGGAAGGTGTTTCAGGCATGTCCAAACGGGAGGAGGCCCCGGGGAAGACCAAGGACACGCTGGAGGGACTATGTCTTCCGGCTGGCCTGGGAACGCCTCGGTGTCCCCCCGGAAGAGCTAGAGGAAGTGTCTAGGGAGAGGGAAGTCTGGGCATCTCTGCTTAGACTGCTTCCCCCGCGACCTGGCCCTGGATAAAGCGGAAGAAGATGGATGGATGGATGGATTGTGCTATTAATCCCGCATTGTGGTATCAAACATATACAGTGTAAAACAATGTGGTGTTAGAATGTTACAGCTAGATACATAGCTCTTACGGTTCGCAGGTCTGTGGATTCTGTGTCCTGTTGTTTGTGTGTGTGTGTGTCTGTGGCTGTCACGTGTTGTGGGGTAACTCACGATCGCTGATTAGCGATCAGCTGCAGCTGCGGCTCGTCAGCGCTGCTATATATTGTCTCTTTGTTTGTTCGGTAATTATCAGATTGTTCCTTTTGCTCATGCTGTGTTCCTTGCAGTGATACTTAGCAACTGACAGCCAATCGTGTGCCTTATATTAATTTACTTTGGACAAACACGGAAACACTGTGCGTTATATAAATATATATATATATATATATATATATATATATATATATATATATATATATATATATATATATATATACAGTAGTTTCAGTGTTTAATGTTGTCAGCGGCAATGGAAAACGCGTCAATTGGAGCGAATAAGAGACAATTTGATTCTTAGCTTTATAGTGCGAAAAGTTGATAGAAAAAAGTTGTTAGTAAACTTGTCAGTGTAGGTGCATTCATGCCATGGCTTACTTACCATAATTATGAGATTTCAACTTGTAAAAAAACGTCCTCACGTCCTCTTAGAGCTCGTAATTACAACTTTTCTGAGAACCCCTACTTGTACCATATGACCTCTGTACTACCTGACCTCTGCATATTAATTTAGGCATTGATTGTGTCACGACGTGAACAGCTCCAAGTAAAATGTCACATGTCATCATCTCCAAATTACAGTAATTTAACGTGTAACATGAAGAGGCAGAATGCTAGAGCAGGTCATGTGCAGCGCTCGTCCAATTAATGACACTGACACCACAAATATGCAAATAAGAATGTTAACCCAGGGAAATGTACAGTGTGAAATGACAAATACCCAACCCAGGAATAATTATTAACCCCAGGTACAGTATGAGCAGTGTGAAGCGTGAAGCAAGATTCTGTTTACACAGGGTTTAGGATGACTGTTCAAGTGTAAAAAACCCTAGTGTGTGTGGACAATTTTTTTTATTTTTTAAAACCCCTTAAGCTGTATGAGGACGTGCCCGGTTTGAAGTGCTATTTTTAGCACGAGTGTAATGTTTGTTAATAGATTTAACGTAAAAAAACATAATTAATCTTGACAAACTATATATCATTCTAAAGGTCTAAACCTCAAGCATCGAGGACAGACCACTGTTTTTCAATGAAAAGCTTATAACGGCTGTATTTTTGCACTAATGTAAGCAATACACATCAAAGCAAGTATAAATAAAAACAGAGCACATACCAGTAGTGTCCTAATTACGAGCCACACACGCATCCACTGCTAAAAGTTCCAGAATGAATGGAAAGGTGAGGGTCCACTGAATAACATCCCATAGAGCATTTTAATCCAACGAAACAATAATAGTGTAATATTGATGGTTAATCCTTTGTTTACATCGCATTTCTGCGGAGCGAAGTATCATACTAGACTGTTATGCAATAAAATAATGCACCAAAAACAGTCTCCCGGTAGCATAAAGTGGCATGGGTTTATAGCTTAGAATGTTACGAACATAATAAATCCACTCGAACTCAAAAACATGCAAAGATAGCCGGGATCTAGTCAAAAGTGTCCAACCATAGCACTCGGTTTAGCTGATGTCATGATGTGCTCATCCAATGATAATGTCTGTTTATCTGGAGCCAATAAAAGCATTGAATCGTCATGACTGACAGAAAATGTAGCCAATGAGCACACGATTCCAACGACACCTGGCATGTTTATATTTGTCACATGGGCGTGATTATTTATTCATTTGAATCTGGCGCCATCTCCCCACGAGATGCTGCGAGTGTGTGTGACACACCTCCCCCTGTCATCTGACAGCTAACAGCTAACGGGCTAGTAAACAGACGGTCTCTTTGTAGTAACTGTTTGCTAATCTTACTAACTGGATGGAATTTATTATCCAATGGATCGTCAAAAGAAGTTTTTATTGTGCTGAGGATGTTTTATTTGAGCTCACTCGAAGCAGCGATGTGGAAAACATTGAGGAGAGTGAAGACAGCGATGACGGTGATATGCTTGTCGAGCTTGGAGCTGATCCAATAATATACCGGTGAGTTGCTATGTGTAGTTGTTTATGTATATTGAGAATGTGTGTGAGAATGTATTTATTTTATTTTTTCTGTGTGCTAGAAAAAATGCAATATACCAGTATGCATTATACATATGCTGATATTTTGCATTTTTCCTAGCACACATGCATATGTATATGCACACACATATATAACGTAATTGTTTTGTTGTATATATATATATATATATATATATATATATATATATATATATATATATATATATATATATATATATATATATTGAGACTGTATTTATTTTATGTTTTTCTGTGTGCTAGAAAAATTGCAATATACCAGTATAGATTATACATATACTGATATTTAGCATTTTTTCTAGTACACACAGGAAAAAAAAATAAAATATATATATATATATATATAAAATGCATTTTTTCCCCTGTGATACAAAAAACAAATTGACGAAAAAAGAAAAGTTCTGGACGGCCGACCATCTGTGTGATTGTTGATTTTATGTCTGGCCATCAATATGAATGCTCACTGTATCACCGGCCATTAGATTGATTGTAGGACTGTGTGCGAATGTATGGGCCGTCGTCAATATGAATGCTCACTGTATAGCCGGCCGTTAGATTGATGCTTGGGCTGTGTGAGAATGTATAGGTGGCCGTCAATATGAATGCTGTCTAACCGACTGCCCATCAGTTTCATTGTTCATGGGATGGCCTGTAAGTAGAGTGAATGATGACAGTGTGATTGATGATTGAATGGGCAAACTATACAGAAATATTACATGCAGTGCTAATTCTCATTCCTTTCCTTGCCATTCTACAGGCATCAGGTTGAGTCTTCAGATGAGCTATGGCATCCAAGCACCAGCCAACCAGCAGAAAAGAGAAGAAAGCTTTCAGATTCTTCAAGATCTGCACTTGCTGTTGTAGACCTGAATCCGCCAGTAAAAGGCCAGTAAATGTTTTTTTTTTTTACATTTGCAAATTGTGTGTGTTTTTATAGCTATATATTTATATTATATTGTTATTTATATTACTAGTTATATTTATAGTTATTATACTTATATTACTTGTTGTATTTTCAGTTGCAAAGAAGTTTAGCTCTTTTTTATTAATATTTCATTTTTATTATATTTTTATAAGTTCTGTTGTACAAATAAATCACTTATACAAAGTCTTATGGTTCTTTCTATTATTTTATAGTTGAAAAAGCATTCAAGCATCATATATGATGGCTAAAACAGCTTGCAGTACCCTTCATAACATTAGGTTATCAAGTCACCTGTAGGTTTCTTGGCACCTGGACATATTCTTAGAAAAAAGCATGCAGGAACCCTATTTTTCATGATATCTTCGTCAAATTTTAAATATAAACTGATGAGACTTGTGCCTTTCAATTCATTAACTAACTGGATTCCTCCAGGCTTATTTTCTTATATTTTTACATCAAATAATAAAGTGTTCATTGTAGCACAAATCATCTTCAAGACACTTCAACTTCTATAACTGTTTGTCTTTCTAAGTTTCTTTCTACTTTAATGTTTGGGTAATAAACTGTAAAGTGTCTTCTTTTTAAAGATGTCTAAATTGTGCATGTAGTGCAAATTGTTCAGCAACTGCAATTGTTTTAGTTGGGAGATGTCATTTCTGGGGATGTGCCTCAAGCAGGCGGAGGGAGAAATGGAACAGACATAGTCTTGGAAAAAAGCTTGCAGGAACCACATTTTTCATTATATCTTCCTCAAACTTGAACTATAAACTGATAAGTCGTGTGGCTTTCAATCCATAACTGAACTGGATTCCTCCAGGTCTATTTTCATATATTTTTACATGAAATAATAAAACATTCTATGTAGTGCAAATAATTTTTGAGGCATTTCAACTATTATAATTTTTTATCTGTTTGAGAATTATCAACTCTGATTGCTTTTTATTAGAGTCCCAAGTGTCTTCTTTCCAAAGATACCTTAATTGTGCCTGTAGCACACTGTTCTCAGGAGCTATAATTGTTTTAATTCAGGTAGGTCGTTTTCAGCTGTGAGACCCAAAGTGGGGGTGCAGCTTAACAGGTTAAATCTCATGAAAGTTGAGACTTATTTGCATAGAGACAGGAAATGTTTTTATTTACACCCCCTGCTTAATACGTCTGTTCAGTCTTCAATCTCACCATTCGTCGATCTTCAACAGTAAACTGAGACCCAGTTTTATCATCTGACATGAAGGACAAATGGTTTTGCAATGGTCATGTTGTCACGTTAGTGTACACAGTCTCCAGCTGGACAGACTGACAGACTGTTGGAACACTAAAGACACAATAATCTGATGTTGCAAAAAGAAAAGACAAATGTCCATAGTCCATAGACATAGTCCAGTGCAAAAGGCTTAAGCTTTCTTGAGACTAATTGTTAACATGCATGAGAAATGTGACCACAGTTCGGCAGTGCAACACCTTCCATTTCACCCTGATCTTATCATTCATTTGGGTGTTGGTGAGTCACTAAAACCCCAGCAAGCAATAGCCATCATTTCACAGTCTCAGTTAACTATAGGCTCGATATAGTCCGGCTATGAGTTACCCAGTTCTAGAAAAATAACCTTTGCATTTAGTTGCATTTAGTAATTTGAGTCTAAATATTTTGCAAGATGTGTTATATTCCATCATGCAAGCAAACTCAACAGTGATTGCAAGGTGTTTGGTTTCATTTCTTTGACATGTCCATGTTCTAGATGACCTTCACGTTCTAGATGACCTTCATGTTCTAGATGACCTTCATGTTCTAGATGACCCTATTCTTAGGCTATGGTTAGACATCAATTCAAATTTCACTGACAGCCCAAATTTTGCCTCGTTTTAGCCTAGACGTCAGGGCTGTGTTTGGACAGCTATTAGACATCTTTTAAACGCAGAATTGCTGCTGGGACTGTTTCTGAGCACACTCTAAAAAGAGATGTGTTAAAAAACAACACACTGAGTGTGTTGATGGTATTTTGACACATGTTGTGTAGATATAACACACAATGTGTGTTAAATGTTACTCTGGATGAACAGCAGTGGGTGTTTTGGCAGCCAATCACATCATGCCTCTTTTTCAATGTCTTTTTCAATGTCTTTTTCAATGTGTTTTTCAAATGTTTTCTCCGCTTTTCACTTGTTATCACTGACCAGACTGACTTTATTTCTGTCAGACAGAAGCTCTTATTGAGATGAACAGGATTTGTGTTCTCTTAATCTCTTAATCTCTTAATTAAAAAAACACATCTCTTAATTTTTGAGGCATTTCAACTATTATAATTTTTTATCTGTTTGAGAATTATCAACTCTGATTGCTTTTTATTAGAGTCCCAAGTGTCTTCTTTCCAAAGATACCTTAATTGTGCCTGTAGCACACTGTTCTCAGGAGCTATAATTGTTTTAATTCAGGTAGGTCGTTTTCAGCTGTGAGACCCAAAGTGGGGGTGCAGCTTAACAGGTTAAATCTCATGAAAGTTGAGACTTATTTGCATAGAGACAGGAAATGTTTTTATTTACACCCCCTGCTTAATACGTCTGTTCAGTCTTCAATCTCACCATTTGCACTTTGAGTACTAGTGAAGAAAGCCACTGCGAACAAGGTATGACAGTTTTTGATGAGCTTGTAAAAAAAGGGAAGAATTTGATTGCTTTTGGGACAAAATGTTGTGAGTTGGTCACTTCTTACATGACCCACACTACACACAGGACCTTAGTGGACCCTTATATCACAGGGCCCGTGGAAATTGATTAATTTAAAGTATGCAAACATGTAGATATTTAATTGTATGATGAATATGATTTGGTGGCAGGGCATCTGGGAAATGTAAGAAGCTGTAAAGCCCTCATTCATTGTTAGTGCTTGAGTCCAGATAATAATCAGCGATACTGTCTACACTGGACGTGGCGCGAAGCGTCAATCGCGTCGATCTTCAACAGTAAACTGAGACCCAGTTTTATCATCTGACATGAAGGACAAATGGTTTTGCAATGGTCATGTTGTCACGTTAGTGTACACAGTCTCCAGCTGGACAGACTGACAGACTGTTGGAACACTAAAGACACAATAATCTGATGTTGCAAAAAGAAAAGACAAATGTCCATAGTCCATAGACATAGTCCAGTGCAAAAGGCTTAAGCTTTCTTGAGACTAATTGTTAACATGCATGAGAAATGTGACCACAGTTCGGCAGTGCAACACCTTCCATTTCACCCTGATCTTATCATTCATTTGGGTGTTGGTGAGTCACTAAAACCCCAGCAAGCAATAGCCATCATTTCACAGTCTCAGTTAACTATAGGCTCGATATAGTCCGGCTATGAGTTACCCAGTTCTAGAAAAATAACCTTTGCATTTAGTTGCATTTAGTAATTTGAGTCTAAATATTTTGCAAGATGTGTTATATTCCATCATGCAAGCAAACTCAACAGTGATTGCAAGGTGTTTGGTTTCATTTCTTTGACATGTCCATGTTCTAGATGACCTTCACGTTCTAGATGACCTTCATGTTCTAGATGACCTTCATGTTCTAGATGACCCTATTCTTAGGCTATGGTTAGACATCAATTCAAATTTCACTGACAGCCCAAATTTTGCCTCGTTTTAGCCTAGACGTCAGGGCTGTGTTTGGACAGCTATTAGACATCTTTTAAACGCAGAATTGCTGCTGGGACTGTTTCTGAGCACACTCTAAAAAGAGATGTGTTAAAAAACAACACACTGAGTGTGTTGATGGTATTTTGACACATGTTGTGTAGATATAACACACAATGTGTGTTAAATGTTACTCTGGATGAACAGCAGTGGGTGTTTTGGCAGCCAATCACATCATGCCTCTTTTTCAATGTCTTTTTCAATGTCTTTTTCAATGTGTTTTTCAAATGTTTTCTCCGCTTTTCACTTGTTATCACTGACCAGACTGACTTTATTTCTGTCAGACAGAAGCTCTTATTGAGATGAACAGGATTTGTGTTGATGATTCAGTGAATGTTTCATCTGAAGTCACCAGAATCGTGATCAGTGGCTCCTTTATTTGAGCTCTTGACCCTTGACTCTTTCTCATCAGTTTTTCTCTGTTTGCTGTGACTGTGTGTTTATTATGCACACTTGAAGCAGCAGAACTAACCATGAGAAAATGATGATCAGATGATAATGTTATCAACGCATACATTTGCTGAGCTCAAGCAAGTGTTTGATATCTGAAACTTCACTGTAAAAAATATTTTGCGCTGCTAATAATAATTTTATAATCTTGTTGTCATTATCTGCACATTTGTTTTTAGATACACAGTGCACATAGGATGTTCTAGTCTATGGTGTCACACAGGCACACACACATATCAAGAATCAGCTCATGAATCTCAATAATGGTGACAAACCAAAAGCTTCATCCCGCAATGCATTCTGGGAGTCACCATAGTACAAAACTCATCCATGACTCCCAGCATGCACTGCAGGATGAAGCGTTTGTCACCATTGTTGCGATTCATGAGCTGATTCTTGATGTGTGTGTTTGACGAGTATCTGCTGCAGCTCTAAACTTTCTGAAAACATTGAATTTGTATTTTTTTAAAAATTCATACTGCACTGCTGGACATCATGGACTAACTTCACAAAACTTTTATAGCTAACAGCACATAAATAAAGTAAATGTACACCATCCATTTAATCATAAACTGGATCAGATCTTGAGATTATGACTTGGTCAGGAAACTTCTGATCGTGTTTTCTTTCATGCCATAACAAACATATTTGATTAAAATGCAGTTACAGCAGAAAGAGGAGAATTAAAAGACAAGTAAAGGGTAAAGAGCTCAAATAAAGGAGCCACTGATCACGATTCTGGTGACTTCAGATGAAACATTCAATGAACCATCAACATCTAAACCTCTGTTCATCTCAATAAGAGCTGGTGTGTGTAGATTCATGATGTCTAAAACATCCAGGTAATACAATAAACAGTCAAACACTCTTTATTAAACGTCAATGGACTAAACACAAGTTAACAATACGTGTCAGTGTTCATCCAAACACGAAGTAACATGTAACACACATCTGACACACGTTGTGTAACTATAACACATTATTGTGTAAAAGGTTTCAACACACTTCTGTGTAAGAGGAATAACACATTAGTTGAGTTACAGGTAACACGGAGATGTGTTAAAGAAAACGACACAGGTTGTGTGTTAAATTTTACGCAACATGTGTTGTCCCTGAGCACACACACTACATGTGTTAACATCTACACAACATGTGTTGTCCCTGAGCACACACACTACATGTGTTAAAATCTACACAACATGTGTTAAAATCTACACAACATGTGTTGTCCCTGAGCACACACACTACATGTGTTAAAATCTACACAACATGTGTTGTCCCTGAGCACACACACTACATGTGTTAAAATCTACACAACATGTGTTGTCCCTGAGAACACACACACACAATATGTGTTAAAATCTACACAACTTGTGTTGTCCCTGAGCACACACACTACATGTGTTAAAACTGACACAACATGTGTACATTTTTAACACATCTGGTTGTGTTGTTCTCAACACATCATGTTATAAAGCACCGACACACACCATCATTGTGCATTGTATGCAGTGTTTATGTTCTCAAACAAACAGGCCTGAGTAAATAAGTTATTTATATAGAATGTTTTATCAGTTGCTACATTTTAATTTAATTCAAAGCGCAAACTCTATCAACTGTTATCTCTTCATGATCTTTTCTCAAAAGCAGCATCGATGTGGTGTTGAAGTGTGAATAATTGAGTTTATAGAGTCATAGAGTTTGAAACATTGTACTTTGTGTGCACATGCGTTCTGTACTCGACTATTGATTAAATGCTTAATAATGTAGTTTCACTTTATTTTTAAAATTACATCTGAGTATGTGATTACCTGACACAATTAGTGTGTTAAAATGACTTACACATTTATCGTGTTAAATTTGACACAACATGTGTTGTCCCTGAGCACACTCACTACATGTGTTAAAACTAACACAACATGTGTCATTTTTAACACATCTCTTTTTAGAGTGTAGAGTGCAAAATTGCTTGCTGGGACTGTTTCTGAGCATCACTTAAGAATTGTTCTTTTTGCACTAACCAAAAACTAAAACTATTTTCAGAAGCTTTATTGCTAGTTTTGGAGTGTATGAAATGGCTGTGTATTTATGTTTATTTATAGAGCTGTGATGGTTTCCCTGGTGGTGAGCGCCAGAATGACTCTTCCTCACCAATCAGAAACATTCTCAGCAAGTCAATCATTTTCACTGACATTGGGTTGGTCGACATGCAGAAGGCTCGGCTTTGGTGAGAGAGGGCATGTGGTTAAAGTGCCTTTAAATGGTGCGTGTGTTCGCTTTTTCACAGTTCTGTGTCTGCATGAACATTTATGCTTTTCTGCAACACCCTTCTGCAGGACTTTTTACACAGTGTCCTCTCTCCAGCAACAAGTGACAGATATTATTCAGCTGCATTTACACAAAACTCCTACGTTACCATTTATCTTCTATGTGTTGCAGGAGTTTTTGGTGAAAAGTGGGATGTGACTTATGAAACTAAATCAATATGTTCTCTCAAAGGATCCTCAGTGAACATGTCATGCACATACAGATACAGATTTAGGACCTGTTTAGAAAGATTTGTGTCCTCCAGCCTTTCAGGTTCAGGCTCTACAGCTGGTGCTGGAGAAAGAAACGGTCAATCTGACATGTAGAACCACCTGCAATCTGACAGACAGATTCATCTGGTACAAAAATGGACAGGCTTTAAACTTCCACAGCGATATCCTGCAGCTTCAGTCCGTCCGCAGTGATTCTGGCAGTTACAGCTGTGCCGTCAGAGGACATGAACATCTGCCCTCTCCTGCTGTCACCATCAGTGTAGAGTGTGAGTAGGTCTATGTCTGTAAACAACAGCAGTTCAGTGTTAGGAGAGTGGCCAGTATATCTTTAACCTTAAAACCCAGCCATTCAGAGAGCAGTTTGGCTGTTTAGTGTGGTCTCGTCAGCCCCCTGCTGGAGGAAGCTGTGTCTACACGATCTGACAACCATCCCTTAAACTTTATTCTAGTTAAATACATAGATACTATAATATAGATGTTTTAACAGAGTGCAATTCTTTTTGGAGGGTTCATAAAAATTGTAAATTCATATTTTTTTTAAGTTAGAAAATTGGCTAAATTCACTTACAATAACATTTAAAATCTAAATCTAAACTGTTGTTTTGTGGCTTAAATGCAATCATCATTTGGTGCAATGCCAGATGAAATAAAAACATTTATGACATTTTTTCAAGTTCAATTCAGGGAAAGCGAGTCAGTGTAGTATACACATTATACATTATACATTATACATGTACAACAAACGAAGATGATATCTAGATTCCCCCCAAAATACGTCAGTGTCGGTCAGTCGGTCTGTAATAGTGGAGGGAGATTCAGTGACTCTGAGCTGCAGCAGTGACTCAAACCCTCCTGCTCTGAACTTCAGCTGGTTTAAGGAGAATCAAACCTCAGCTGGTAATTAACTGCATTTCCAAGTCAACAATTTTATCTCTCAGTGATCTCACCATGAGCTCCCAAGATACCTGTGATGTGGTCACAATGTGAGGTCACAGCGAGCTAAAAGTGTAACCTCACAGCGCCCTCACTGTGTGCTCATGTATGGCCACAATGTGAGGTCAAAATGCACTCACTGCACAAAGACTAGGTACCCAGCATGCATTGCAGCATGAAGCTTTGGATTGTCACCATTGTTAACATTCATACGCTGACTCTTGATGTCTTTTCATGTCTAACTTTTACAGTAGTTCAAAATGTTAGTGTCATATTATGCATTTAAAATCCATCATAAATGATTGTGACACTGCTGGCTCTCATACCATTTAATAACAGAGTTATAATAATAATAAAAAAATCCTCAAAGAATGCATGATAAAACTGGGAGATGCTTATGTCATGACAAATGTGCCTAACAAATACAGTTACAACAGCCAGAGAAAATATAATATAAAAAGTTAAGGGTCAAGAGCCCAACTAAAGCCCACTAATCACCACACACTAATCACCATACACTAATCACCCTAATGATGACACACCAATACAACTTCACCATCTAAACCTCTGTTAATTCTCAATAAGAGCTTCTGTAGACGTCTGACAGGAATAAAGTCAGTCTGAGCTCACCATGGAAGACCACTGTGATAGTGTTGAGAAACAGGAAGTAGAATGTCCCCGCGGTGACCGATATTTGAACCGCCTCCTCTCAACCTGCTCAACATTTTGAGTTCACAATGAGCTCACATATTACTCACTGTGAGTATCACAGTATGAGAATGATGTAATGCCACTGTGATCATCACATGATCTCATGTGTTGACTGGGTTATAACATATTTATTTATTTCCCAACATCCAGTTCAACTCTGACACCTGCAGGAATAATATATATGCTCCCACAGTGGAGAGAAACTATACAGACATGAGTCAAATACCCTCTAAAAGCAGGATTTTGTGACCTCTCAAAACCTCAAATTGGTTTTTAATTTGTTCTTTTATAGTTTTTTTACTTGCCATGAAAATAGGCAACGATGCTGGCATTAAAATACTAACAAAACAACACTTCTACAAGAACTTAACTTAATTCTATACGTAGTTATGTAATTTATTCATTGGTTTTGAAGGAGAAGCAGGAGGATGAACAAGAGAAACGATACAACGGAGTCTCAGGTGAGAAAAAAGGATTTGGTTATCATTAGTTGAACGGATAAAACCGAAAACCATGACTCGTGTTGTATTTAGACAGTAGTTATTTATAACGTCTTTTCTGTTTGTTTGTTTTTTAATGGCAAAGATGGATCGTTCCAGCCCTCGTCATGACAGACATGACCCCGTGTATGAGAATGTAAAGGTAAGGGTTCCTCATTCACAAAAGACTAAACCCTCCTCACCTTCAGTCATTAAATACTTTTCAAAGCCAGTGTGAAAATATAAAATAACTGTTGACTAAGTATATGGAAATTCACATAAGAACAAGCTTTTTTTTTTACTGACTATTTTAGTTTATGTTTAATATTTTATACACTTTCTCAAAAAAAAGCACAAAATTTTACCTTTTAAGGTACAAGTGGCCGTCACTGTGGTGCTCTCTTAAGGAAGGGGTGTCCAATCCTGCTTTAAGAGGGCCACTCTTCTGCAAAGTTTAGCTCCAACCCTGCTCAAACACATTCGAACAAGCTCATCAAGGTCTTCAGGATTACCCGGTGTTGAATTAACACTGCTCTGTGTTCATAATGGAACCACAAGCAGGGTGTTAAAGTAACACTGAAGCAGTGTTAGAGTTAAGGAGTATTTGACATCAGCTGTGGCTGGATGTAACCGATCGGTGAGAGTTGTCGCATGCAAACGGAGACGTGAAGTCGGACACTTTCTGCTTCCCGCAGTGACGCTCACGCAGTGTTTGCATACTTTATTAGCCTAGAAATCTAAACGCACCCTAGCGGGAGAAAATATATTTTGCCGTGAGTGTAGTCTAGCAACTCTCTGTAGACCTGAGAGCTGGAAAAACCAAACTCTGGTCAGGCCAATCACAGCGTGTGTAGAGTCGGTGGGCGGGCTTAACATAATGAGGGCACGGCAGAGTTGCAGAGGTCCTGCGTGCTACTCGTAAACACAGTAGCTGACAAACAGCTGTCTTTTGAACCGGCTTTGGACGCGACTCTCAAAGACTTGGAGTTAAGCTTTTCTTTGAGAAAAGAACAAAGAACAGCACTGAAGTCATTCTTAAGAAAAGAAGATATGTTTCAAGTTTTGCCTACCAGATAGGATACGGCGAAGGCTTCACCTTCTTCTTTGCTCTGGTTGGTTGTGGTGCTTATGGCGCTATCCAATGAGATTCTGCAGCTCCTCCCACCTGGACTATTTACATTTTTCTGGCTACAACTGAGTTCCCACGGGACTTCAGAGCGAGACTACAGCGAGCCATCTAAAACACTATTTAGGTGAATTTAAACAATGGCTAAGTTATATGTATATGCCCCCATAACTGCCATGTTAGCTGAGTGGGAGCTCTGGGCATTAACTGTAACAGCTCCGTGTTGCAAGCACCAATCCGGTTCGTTTTTTTTTTTTTTTGTATAGACAGTACTCACAAAGTCATAACGATCAAGATTAACTTAAAAAATCCCCAGAGTTCTCCTTTAACATTGTTACTAAAACCACACAAAGCCAAGAGTCAAACTGCCCAACTAAACACTGTTATGGTGACCAAATATTTAAATCATCAACATCTAAACCTCTGTTCATTCTCAATAAAAACTGCAGACAAATGACAGAATTTAAGTCAGTCTTGTAAGTAATTTTGATTATTTATTATCATATAAAATTATCATCAGGTGTCTTCAATAATCAAATAATCATCACTCAATGAATCACTTAAGTATCTTATTAACTCTAACACTGCTTCAGTGTTACTTTAACACCTGCTGGTGGTTCCCATATGAACACAGAGCGATGTTAATTCAACACCGGGGAATTTACTGGGGAATTTACTGTGCTAAGGCTACTGGCTGGTGAGGGTTTCTTTCAGAGTTGGAGCCAAACTCTGCAGGACAGTGACTCTCTAGGACCAAACTTACCTACCCCTGCTCTAAGTAGAGGAAAACAATGGTATAATTGTACCCTAAGGACTAATTGGGTACCTTTAAAGGCACATTTATACGTTTTGTTCCCCAAGAAACAAAATTGAACCTCCACTGTACCTTTTTTTCTGAGAGTGAACAACATACCAAGCAGAAATTTGAAGTAAATTAGTTATTAATGCATTAATGTAATTTTGCAAAGTAATATATATAAAGGTTTATTTACCTGTACCTAAATCAACACCAGGGCACTGAACATGACATATCAGGCTTAGGGGTGAGAGCCATGACACCTTCTCAGATGTGGGCAAAACTTACCTTTACAGAATGTATTGCCATTTGCCAGTGTTAATAAATAGTGTAAGATTGTCCGTTAATTTCAGGTATTTCTTGAGTGAGTGAGTCTTTAGTAAGTTACAAAAAATAAACTGTAAAAAAAAAACACTGTAAAACCCAACAAGTTAAGCTAACTCATTTCATTTGAGGAAACTGTGTAACAGCACAGAAAATAGGATTTACTTTCACTGTCACTTTAAAACGAAAAGGGTGGAGTAAATTAATTAGCGGAAATATGTATAAGGGCGAGGTCTATTTCACAAGAGGGTTGAAAGAAACGGCACGTCAGTATTGTGTGTTGGTCTGCATAGCGAGGAGTTAATTGAGTTTATTGAGAGAAGTTGGTTACCGTGGAAAGACGTCCGCTTGTTCATCTCACGCTGTCTGGTACGACGCAGAGTCTGTGACTTCTGATGCGACGCACTTCTAAGATCGGTTGTTAACGATGATTGAGCATTAATGATGAACACCTGATGATAATGAGCAGAATCGCTGAGGGACAGAGAAACACAAGAACTACATGTAGCTCCCACTCCCTTACTTGTGTGTTCACACCAGACGCGACGTGCGCAAATAAATCGTGCTATTTGCGCATAGTTGGACGGTTGAACATTTTGAGTTTACTCGCTTCATTCACGTGTGACATTCACTTCACAACAGACTAGAAATTTGAAAGGGGCTTCTGCCAGGCAGCTGCAGTCTTGTTGTGAAATGGCTGATATGTATTGTTTTAAAATACGGCGAATAAGCTCAATTTGCTGGCTTTAGCTAGCTTGTAGTCTCATATATATATATATATATATATATATATATATATATATATATATATATATATATTGTAGCGTCTGGGGTGTCTCTCAACTAGGATCAAAGTGGTGAGAATTAAATTCCTGCTCCAATGGCTCCAAAAAGTCTGAGTTTAAATTGCTCCTCCGACTGTTTAATGACCAGTTAGAGTGTGACCAGAAGATAGTTGATGGCCCTTTCTGAACTTCAATCAGATTCTAATCAGCCAGGACAGTTCCCTCACCCTTCAGTCTGGAATGGCCGGGGGTTGACTCTAACACAACACACACACACACACACACACACACACACACACACACACACACACACACACACACACACACACACACACACACACACACACACACACACACACACACACACACACACACACACACACACACACACACACACACACACACAAGCATTCCCCTCTATTTAGGCTCTAATTAAACTATCCCAGAAATTACATATATGATGATTTCTTAAGTGTATGCATGCTCCCTATATTTCTTATGCTTGCGTGATGTAAGAGCTATCTTAAACGCTCCAAATTGCTCTGTATAGAAGATGCACTGCCTTCATGTCTGCAAACCAAGGCATGTCTGATGTCTAAATGTTCCTTTTTCTTTGTCTTAGTCAATGGTACAAAGTATATGATTATGAGATGTACCACTAGTATGGTTAGGTCTTTGGAGTGAAACTTTACTAATTCTGGCTTCCAGCAAGAACATTCCATTGAGTAATAAAGTCCGAACAAAGAAAGTCTCTCCCGCCTGAAATTCACACCAACGATTGGTCGTCTCAGGGAAAATGGGCGTAATTAATGGACTTCAAAAGACAGTAACACCAGCACATTTGTTGCTCAGTCAACTTGCAAGGATCTCGACGAGACAAATTTTCTTTTCCTCCCATCTCATCAGCGCGGCTCGCAGGTCGATGTTTCCTTTGAAGATCGACGCGCTCCGCGACGCAGTCAGCGGACGCACTTAGCTGGACGAGATGAACTTTCCCTTCCAAGACGCTCCCTTCCCAAACACCTTTAAAAGTCCCGCGGACCAACGAAGCTCTGGAAGAACCAAACGGAGAGAACGCTTCAGTGCACAAACACTCTGAGAAACGCCAACGCACACATCTTGCTTTACACAACACCAAGAAACCATGCAAGTATCAATTCTACCGAAATTTAGATGCGTTTTAAGATTGTACCCCTGTTTAAGGTGATATAGTTCTTGCTGGCTCCAATGGTTTTGTCTGGGAAGGTGTCGGATCGGACACGATCATACCCTTCCTTTCCTTTCCCTTCCCCTCATCCTCCTCTTTACTTTCCACTATTCTGTAAATACATGTATTCTTTATGTAGTCATATGTAATCGTAGTATTAATCTTTATTAAAACCATGATATTCACGTTTTGATTGTCATTGTTTTGCTCACGGAACACGAGTCCCTTTAATGTCAGATCTAAGCTACGAGCTCTTATAAGCATCGTTGAATGCTTTAATTAATACCATAACTCGGAAAGTTTGTCCTTTGTGGCCAGAGGGATAAACTTCTCGAAAATTGGGAAGGAAGAATAGACCGGGTGAGTGGATAAGGAATCTCCGCTCGTTCTTTAAACGGAACGGAGAGGAATTTTGAATCAGCTCCCTAGGTTATTCTGTGATTATTTAATATAGATATATCTGTAGTTAATTACAATAAATTGTTGTTAACCATATATATATTATACATTGCATAAAATACTGAGGTTAGGTATTCCCCTTTTGGGTGATTTTGGAGATTTGTGATTAGATTATAACCCGTTATGATTAATCATAAATCCCTAAATATTAATGCCCATAATTCCCTATTGAGCTAATTTTTAATTTAAATATATACAATATATATATAGCTCAAATTGAGTAAAGAGCGCTTTTTACAACTTACCAGACTGTCCAACCTCCTCACTCACTTTCTTCCAAGCACGATCCTTTTCATTCCTGTTTCTATAAAGTACGAAGATGTATTGTACAGCTCCAGTCCACATATGATTTTGTCCTCATTATTGTCACTACTAGAGCAAGCTCCTGATTGGTTAACACGCCACGAATATCCACCAAAGGTCAGATTTTTAAAAATGCGCGTTTCGCGAGTCAAACGCCCAAAACGCTCAATTTGCACTATCATTCGTGCAAATTGCGCCACAGAATGTCTACCCGCGTCTTTGCATTGACTTGTTAATCACTCGCACTTAACGCTTCATTCACGTCAGGTGTGAACGCACCATAAGATGAAAACAACTGAAGATAAAAGAAGACATTAAATCTCTGAAAATCTCTGCAGAGGAGGATTACACAACTCCACAAACAGCATTACCAGCTTCACACATTATTGCTCTTTGTAGTCCCTACCAGCCGTTTGTAGTCTTTCTTTAAGAGAAAATATCTCCCTTTGCATTGAACTTTGAGCGTTGTAACTTGGCAGATGTTGTTTATGCTCAAACAGCAACATTAACTCGGTGAACAATCAAGAATAGCACTTTTCATTCTATTCATTGTCTGTCTGTCTAATTTATAAAAAAAATTAAAAAAATCTGTTCTGTGCTAGATTAACTGAGACTTGTTACAGCACTTGCATATTGTTGCCCTTGACTGTTCTAGCTGCTTCTATTGCCCTCATTTGTAAGTCGCTTTGGATAAAAGTGTCTGCTAAATGTAAATGTAAATGTGAACAAGAATCTGTTCACTGCTGTTGCTGCTCCCAAAGATTTATTAAAAAAGACAACGTTTCAACCCAAAGGGTCTTCGTCAGGCAAACAACAAGCACAAAAAGAAAGGTATAATTTGTATCAGTGTGAACCATCACACCTGACCTCAATAGTGAACTAATTACCCAATCATCCAATGTAGCGCCAAAGAGAGAGAGAGAAAAAAATGTAACAATTAAGCATAAATCAACAGAAAAATAAATGGAATAAATAACAAACCCAAATAACCAATATAATATGAACAAAATATGATATATATATATATATATATATAATATATATATATTTCCCATTTATCTGTTAATATTTGTATATATATATATATATATATATATTTTTTTTTATATATCTCATCATATTTTGTTCATATTATATTGGTTATTTGGGTTTGTTATTTATTCCATTTATTTTTCTGTTGATTTATGCTTAATTGTTAAATCTTTTTTTTTCTTCTCTTTTTGATGCTACATTGGATGATTGGGTAATTGTTTCACTAATGAGGTCAGGTGTGATGGTTCACACTGATACAAATGATACCTTTTTGTACTTGTTGTTTGCCTGACGAAGACCCTTTGGGTTGAAACGTTATAAATAAATCTTTGGGAGCAGCAACAGCAGTGTGCAGATCCTTGTTCACCGAGTTAAATGCTTAAAAGTTTATTGGATTTGCGCACAATTCTTTTTTGAAACAGCAACATTACACACTAACTAAAGTTAAAAAAGTGAAATTATAATCGACCACACCTTAAAGGCTGCAACATACTCTGCGAGAACAGAGAAAAAAGTTCTCGCTCCCAGGGCTGCGAGAACAAAATGACGTAATTTTGTTCTCTGAGCCCTGGTTTGGGAGTTCTCGCAGCTCGTTCTCGACACATCGTCTGAGCAGAACTTTTTTCTTGTGGGTGTCCGAGAACTATTGTGTGATTGGTCAGAATTTTATAGTGAGCGGGGTTAATGCGGAGAAACGGAGATGTTCGGCACCTGCTTTTCTCGTGAGGTATGGAATGTCCTGGCCAGAACGAACTTTGTTCTTGCTCTTGCCACCTCGAGAAAACGAACAAATTTCTTTATTCTTGCAGATTATGTTCCAAGCTTAAGTTGAGACTCATTTGCATAGAAACAGGAAGTGTTCAGTTTAACACGTCGGTTCAGTCTTCAAGCTCACCATTTGCTCTTTGAGTACCAGTGAAGAAAGCCACGGTGAACAAGGTAAGAGAGATTTATGTATTATTTGATTAAGAGTTTGTAAAATGTAGGGGTGTGAAATAGAAGAAATTTATATTAGCCATTGAGACAATATATTTTCATACAGGACCTTAGTGAACACCCATTTGATATCCTTACTGTTTGCAATGAGGACACACAAACAATCAAATAAACAAAAAACTATGGATGCCCCAAAGGGACCTTTGCAAAAAAAAAAATATATATATATATAATATATATAATATATGCAGAAACTATTGCGTGCGTTCAGGATTTTTTTTGCGGGCTCATGTGTTACAATTTCCGGTTTATGTATACTATACTGCTATTTCATTTGTAGAGAAAACAAGAGTATGGACACACATTAATCAATAAAGATGTATTTACCCAAAATTAGGTTTTCATTAGGGCAGAATAGGCTCTAATATCACAGCCTCATGTCCGCTTTAACACATCCTCTGAGACGGCGGGCCGAGAAACCACGGCGTGAAATGCATGCAATACTGCTGTCAAATCAGTAAAATTATGATAAAATTATATTTCTTTAGAAATACCATGATGAAAAGAAATGATCCAGAACGTAACTACTTTAAAAACCTCTGATCATGATTAGGAGTCATTTTAAGGAACAGGTTTATTTTACTCTGAGTGGTTTGAGAAGAGGTTTGTATCAGTGCCATCTCTGTACAAATGGTGACGCTGCCACTTTAAGTTTGGTAAATAAGTTCAGGAGACACAGAACTGTTTAATTTCAATTACGCAAACATGTAGAGATTTAATATTATGATGAATTTGATTTGGTGGCAGGTCAGCTGGACATTGTAAGAAACTGAAAAGCTCTCATTAATTGTTGGTGTTTGTGTTGACCTTTACCACTAGAACGCTAAAGACACAATAATCTGATGTTACAATGAGAAAAGACAAATGGAGGAAAATGTAAAGTCCAGAAGAAAAGGTTTAGGCTTGTTTGAGACGGACTCTTAACATGCGATCAGTGTTCATTGTAACCACAGTCTAGCAGTTTCACATGTTCACACCAGTCCTTATCTCTTCAGACGCTGGGGTGTTGAGTCAGCCAAACGGTTTCTGAGCAGCGTTTGGGTATTAAAGAATTATTCCTTTCTACCAACCAAAGACAATAACAAACCTTTTTAGCAGCTTTATTTCTAGTCTTTAACACCAGCAAGAATCACAAGATTAAATATTATCTGATCGCTTTTGATCATGAAGTGGATGTGTGTGTTTATGTTTTCTGACACATGGTATCTTATTCTAACACAGATTATCAGTGATTGTTGCATACACTGCACTTAACTGTAATGTTGTGTGTTAGGTTTTTGATTGTTATACTGGTGATGAAGTTCAGAATGACTCTTCGTCTCATCTTTCTGCTCATGATTTATGGTGAGTCACAGTTATTGCCATTTATATGTCATTTTAAGGGTGCTATAAGTGACTATTTTTTGTGTTTTGTAATCATGAATTAACTTAATTAAGTATCCATGGTCCACCAATCAGAAACAGTTTCAGCCTGTCAGTCATTTTGCATGTTAACAGAGTGTCTGAAATGGCCACCGCACCGTTAAATGGTTGATGTGTTTGTTTTTCACAGTTCAGTGTCAGCGTGATAATTTCTGCTTTTCTACAACAGCAAAAACCTCAATATGTGTGTGTGTGTGTGTGTGTGTGTTTGTGTATGTGTCATCTCTCCAGCAACAAATTGTTCATAGTATTGATTTTTTACAAATAACTCAAGCTTTGCTACTTTTATTTTATTTTGTGTTGCAGGAGTTTTTGGAGAAAAGTGGAATGTGACTTATGAAACTGAATCAATATGTGCTCTCAGAGGATCCTCAGTGAACATGTCATGCAGATACAGATTCCCTCAGAAATATAATCTCAAAGATACATTTTGGATAAAGTGTGAGAAACTGAACAGACCAGAAGATATAATAAGTTTAAAAGAATATCACGAGTATAAAGACAGGGTTGAATACATTGAAGACAGACAAAACAAAACTGCAATCCTCAGACTGCACAACGTCACTGAACATGACACAAGAGCATATTGTTTTAGATTAATAACTGCAGCTGAAGGACAAAAATGGATTGGTAACAAAGGAATTCATCTTCATGTTTCTGGTAATCCAATTCCGTCCTTCATTTCCATTATTTATGTAACCCAAAGTTAGTAGTTTTAGGACATGTTTATAAAGATTTGTGTCCTCCAGCCCTTCAGGTTCAGGCTCTACAGCTGGTGCTGGAGAAAGAAACGGTCGATCTGACATGTAGAACGACCTGCTATCTGACAGACAGATTCATCTGGTACAAAAATGGACAGGCTTTAAACTTCCACAGCGATATCCTGCAGCTTCAGCCCGTCCGCAGTGATTCTGGCAGTTACAGCTGTGCCGTCAGAGGACATGAACATCTGCCCTCTCCTGCTGTCACCATCAGTGAAGAGTGTGAGTGGATGTTTATTCACTCTCAGGCTGTCAATCCAGTGGCTAAAACGTTTGTCTGGTTACATACAAACATACAAATAATATATTATATTATTCCTAAATATAAAAGTTCTTTATTGGCTTTGATGGTTGAATAACCTTTAACACCCACAGAGCCTTTCAGCTGCACAAAAGGTTCTTTAGATCAGTGTTTCTCAACTGGTGGGCCGTAAGACTGTTTTAATGAAAGCAGTGAACTCATTATAAACAAGTTAATTGGAAATAAATCATAAACCATAAACCAATCAGCCATCAAAATAAATAAATTATAAAATTAATAATAAATTAGCTTATGTGTTTGATAAACATCAATATAGCCTATTTATTCAAACCAAGTTTTAAAGTAGGCCATCATTATAGGTATTATTTGAAAGCTTAAATTCTCAAAAATCTGTGAGTTGCTTTGCAATTACAAATGGAAAATATGTCCACAATGAGCACATTTGAACTTGTTTTTAACCTTGAGGTTCCATGAGCGTCTATATCGGACGTACAGAACACGTCAAAAACAGACGTCATCGTGGCAGTGAAATGGGAAATGACACAAGGTAATGAGATGCACGTTGAACGTCTTTTAACTTAAGCTCACTGCTTGAATGCCGTTTCATACGCGACGAGAGAGACGCAGGTGCAACAGCAACTATAGTAGCAAGTGCTACTGTGTCTTTGAGATTTCATGTTCGCATAATATTGACAGGCTCAGAGGTGTTATCATTGTTATTACAAATCATTTACTACTAATAATATTATCATCCATGTGGAGACATTTCCCCACAAAGTAGGGAATACCAGGACACACACATACCCACACACACACTCACTCACTCTCACACACACAGCATACACTTCATTATTTAATCACACTGTCTTCACAACAATTTGTGTTGGCTGTAGTCAGATGACTTTAGCTGTGGTCACGCTGCTAGCCTACATTGTACTACTGAAGAAATTAAAATAAGCTTTTAATTGTTTAACAATATTTCATCTTTAATATGAATGAGTTCGTCTGGAATTTATAATTTTTACTTTTATATTTTTACGTTGCATTTATTTATTTTTTTGTTCAATCTCAGACCATTGTTTGTCTTATAGGTCATAGTTCGACTCAAGCTTGTTTGCTTAAAGGTGAAGACCCAACTTTATGCATGTTTTGTCAGATTCCCCTCTCCGTTAAACATATTTTGTTGGACTGTCCTGGGTTAAAACAAGAATGCTCTTTTATCAAGTTATTTCACTTAAGGAATTATCTTGTAAGATTATGCATGAAAAGGTTTTGGATTTTTTTTACCATGAGTTGATTTAAAAAATTTTTTTTAATTTTTGTCATGAATATAGCCTTAGATACTGACAAGGCATTAAACAAAAGAATCTGTATTCCATTATTTTATTTTTATTATTAAGATGTCTGCACAAGAGTACACTCTAATCTGTGCAAACATTAAACTTTGCTGAAATAAAAAATCTTGATTTGGTCTCTACACTTCGTTCTGATAACTCTGCTAAACTAAAATTACTAAACCTAAAACTGAAACGAAATATATAAAAACTAAATAGAAATGTGATCACAAAATAAAAACTAAACTAAAACTAGCAAAACAATTTATAAAACTAAACTGAAATTTGTAGCAACATTGAAAACGATAATAAAATAAAAACTAATTTAAAAATGCAAAACTTTAATAACCTTGCTCTGCACACAGTTCCTGTGGTCTCGGTGGGATTGATCTTCATCTTCATCTCCATCGTCATCGTCATCATCATCATCATCATCATCATTGTGTTCATAAAGTGTGTGAAGTTTTTCTGCACACTAAACAAACATCAATCTCACATCTAAAGTAAACTTACTCTATTTCAAGCCTTTTCGTTGTAAATATAGTTTTCTCTCTGTTTTCAGGAGGAAGAAGAGGAGAGAAGGAGGAACTGCAGACGTGAATCAAAAGCAGGCGAGTCGGCAAACACACACCTCCATCTACAACTGCAATACAGTGTGATTGTGTGAACTATGAACACAATAGTGTGTATGAAGCAATATCAGTGTATAAATGTCTCTCTCTAGACGGCTGACGCGAGTGATGAGACATACACAGCTCTGGATCCAGCGTCCAGAACATCTGCCGACATTTACAGCACAATCCCAGTCAGTAAACGTCTCAAACACTTCCTCAGTCAGATTCAGCAGATCCACACATAAACAGGCTGTTTGTTGATCTGTCTCTCACAGGGTGTTCAGTCCAGAGCTCCTGACGACACCTACACGGCTCTTGAGCTTCAGTCCAGATCTTCTGAATATGAGACTCTAGCAGTGACTTCAGCAGATCCACATTAAACTCTCCTCACTGCATCACTGCTGACCGATGCTCCTCAGAAACTGACCATCCATCATCAGCAGCTCATCGACATCATTATCAGTCACATTCTGCTTTCTTCAACTCTGTATATTGCAATTGAGCTCATAAGAGTTTGCAGAATTGTTTTTTTTTTGTGTGTATTAGTCTTGCATATCTATATTTTAGCCTCCATTTTATATTTTATGTTTGTGCTGCATATGCAAATGTTTTTTTAGGAGAAAACTTGTGCAATTCAAATATTTAAAATAAGATCACAGCAACATTAAGTCAATACTTTAGTGTCAGCTTCACATTAAAATGAAATGTGTGTATGTTAATATCCCAGCTAAGCAGTATTTTGATGTTAATCTCAGTAATCTGGAACTGATTGTGTTAAAGTCTCTAGTTTCTGTCATGTCTGACGGCTCTGTTGACTGGATTTTCTTCTGCTGAATCTTTACAAGAGGAACATAATCATTTTTGTAGTGTTTAAAATACCAACATCTCAAATAAACATTTCTCTCGTAGCTGCTGTGTGTATTTCACATTATAACTGATATTATAACTGATATATTTCATGTGTGTGTCCAGACTGCCATCTAGAGGATATCAGTCACACTTCACACAAAGAAGTGATGAATTAGATTAGTGAGACTGGACCAAATAGAAAAACACAGCGAACCAGAATAGTGAATTATTCATATTAATAGTTTTAAATTAATAAATTCTCATTTTGTTATTGTACATAGCAGTAAAAAAATAACCAATCAAACAGGATTAAGACACTGCAGGGTCTGAACACCAATCAGATTAACGCCTGTCGCCGTTGCTCCGCCCACAGCGCGGGAAAATCCTCAAGACTTTCCAGAACAATTTGAGGCAAACAACAGAAAGAAACTGACAGAGACAAAACACTGGTTTGAGAAACAGAATTGAGGAAATCTTCCTTGTGTTCGGTCTTCATCACACTCCAGCACAGTTTGTGTTTTACCTGGACTTATCTGTAATATTATTTCCATTGTTTGTGAGTATTAAAGGTAGGGTAGGTAAGAATGATCTAAAACACTTTTGTCCAAATTTGTTTAAACTTTCTTTATATGTCAATACATAATTAAAATGTAAGTACTCTGAAGAAGAGAGTATAAAAATCGAGTGACTCTAGACTTTTTAATCTGCAATAAACACCGCTCATTATTTTCGTTCGGGCCGAATTAAGTGATTGGCTTGGGCGACTGTCACTCTCTCTCGCTACCATGGCTACCACCGCTTTTGCTCAGGATTTGCCCACATGCGCCCCAGTGTTGCCAAGTCGGGCTACTTCAAACACTGTTGCCGCGGGCTGTTTTTCATGTCCGCGGGTTGAAGCGACCCCAATTATGTGATATTTTGCCCCGGGATTTGCGAATTTTAGCAGGCAGCCCTACCAAAAAGACACATATTTTACCCCCCAAACGCGATTTTTACCGGAGAAACACGATTGGGCTTGTTTTGGGCTAGTTTTGAGTAGCAATTGGGCAGATTTTGTTGTGAAAACCTGGCAACTCTGGCGCACCCGTTTGATTTGAGGAGTTCAAGAGGCTGTATTTCTGCTGGACAGGTAATCTTTCATTTTGATTATACAATTTTTTGGTTTATGTTTTCATGAAGCATGTCTCACTAGCACACGTAGCTGCCTTATATAGCTAATATAACATTACTTAGCATAAAGTTACAATGTTATACACCTAGCGAACCATTAGTAGAGATGATAAATACTCAATATGCTTAGCTCAAGTTGATCGCTGTCGTGTTGAATTGCGCAAAATGTAACTTTAGATAACAAAATGCATTTGTAAAAGCTAGTACACCGCATCCAGGAACTTTTTTTAGAACTAAGTTAGCTACTACCCTCTGTCTAAACTCTTTTACCATGTTCACCGGGAACTTTACCTGCACGTTTATTTCGGCCCTTGGTTTGTTTTTATATACTCAACCAATGTTTATGTTGATGTTTTTATCTTGTATCTGTGTGTGTCGTAGACACTGTGTTGTGTGTGTATTTTAAACTTTACCAGTATCGTTATTCTAGCTTGATAGTGAGTACTAAAATACATCTTATTTGTTTATATTCATAATGATAAAGTTAGATTTTTTATTACATGTGATTCTGACATGATGTCACTACATGCACTTCTTCTCCGCTCGTCTCAGGTAAATAATGCGTCTTCCAGCTGATCGCGGTCGGCGTAGCGCGTTCATGTGTTTTGGGGGCGTGGCTTTGGAAAGAGCCCAGAAGGGAGAAGGTGGAGTGAATGGAAATAATGAGCTGTCTTTAAAACAGTCGTGAGAGGTCTACAGACACTCAATTTTTATACTTTCTTTTTCAGAGTACTTACATTTTAATTATATATTGATATATAAAGAAAGTTTAAACAAATTTGGAAAAAAAGTTTTTTACCCAAATCTTACCTACCCTACCTTTAAGTTCCAGTGTCTGATCATCTTAGTTGTGTTTTATGCAAATCAGGAAAAAACTGAGCATCAAGTCACTAAGATTCATTTTCACCTCCAGTATTTTTAACTTTCAGAACAAAATGACCACATTTACAACTAACATTTTGCCATCATTTACTCGCCTCCAAAGCGTTACAGTGATGTTTCTGAAGTGTGTCATGATCCTATTTTATATGAATATGTAACCATTAAATGTGTTTTTGCTTATTGTGTAATATTTGCTCTTAAACCTCATTGTTCCTGATATCATCCAATGAACATAAAATAAACAGATAAAATAAACAGATTGTACCGTCACTCATTTGGTTTTGAGTCCAAATGAAATGTTTTTGTTTTTTCTTTGGCCTCAAAAGTGGACTTAGATGTTCTTGGTTCAAGTTCTGTTATGTTGAAGCCGCTAAAACAAGTCAGTGTGTTTGATTTGTGTTCACACTGTGTCTTTTGTGCATTTGTTGGTCAAAGGATAATCTGAGATGTAGGATTGGCGACACATTGACTGATAGATGAAGCAAAATAACCAGCTATTGTCCAAAAAGTGCCAGCGTTCGGCAAGTGTTCATTTCCCATCCCGACCGTAAAGCTCGATTAATTGTATATAGAGTATGTGCATTTTTTTATACATTATCTTTATAATTCACATTACTTCCTGTTCACCCATCAGCTTCTCCTAACACTAGTGAACAATACAGGAGAAAAATACAACTTTGGTCACTTTTATTACTTATAAAATCAACATATCTAAGAATCAGACATAAAAGCAGCTGCTGTAATGGCTGTAAAGTGTACTTCATGTTTTTGACCACTAGATGACAGTAAAGTCAATGGAAGAGCAGAAAAGATTTGAGTAATGGATGTAATTCCTCCATTTTGAGAGGCTGCTCACTGCAGAGCCACGGGTGGAGCGAGACGTCCAGCTCCTCCCCTCTGGATGTGATGTGGGTGTAAAGGGTGGAGCTAGACGGTCCAACCACACCCTAACCGACCCATAACTCCATCCCTCCACCCATAGATCCACAGAGGAGCAGCTGGAGGTCATTTGGCTCTGCTGTGAGCACCACTGGCCATTTTTGGGAGTTATTAAATAGATCTGTTAGTAATGTAGTGTTTTTAAGACCATTAAAACTGTTCTTCCTGTATCTGTCGTCGGTCTGGTATCTGAGAGCTTGAGTGTTCTGTCAGAAACTGGCACTGACCCACTTACACACAATGTAGTTGCTGATGGTTATGACTGTGTGTGTGTCGTCCACCGCTTCATGTGTTGAGCACAGAGTTTGTGTGAGAAAGAGGAAGTGACACTAAGAGCTGTAGAGATGCTGCTCAGACGCTCCTGAGCCGTGATGAGCATCTTTACACTGTTCTTTCTCAAAGCAAACATCTTTCACATATTCTCTCACACAGATTTAACAACAGTGATCTCCACAGAGATTAAGCTTGACGTGTGTTTGACATCTGCAGATATTAACTTTCTTCTCCAGTTGATCTTGTGTACTTGAGATGGCGGTCGCTCATAACAGGAAGAGCAAGGCCGACATTTTTAGCTGCTCTTTATAAAGTGTGAAAACAAGGCGTTTGACGCTTAAACTGCGGATGTTTTTCTCTTTTGGGCGTTGACACTGACACATCGACACTGCAGAGCGGTAAGACCATTTTAAACATTATTTATAATAATTCAGTTCAGCTACGAGTGATATTTGTAAAACTGTTGTTGGTGAATGCTGGTTTGATGAAGTGATTCGGACTCCAGAAGCTCAATCTCTGCTGTAGATGTAAATATTGTGTGAAGCTCTTTAGACACACGAGGCCTGACATGAGAAACTTCATCAGTTCACGTCAAGCCTTCAATGAGCCGTGGATTATTCTCAGATCATCGTGTGCTTCATCTGTCAAACAGAGTTTGTGATGTTGTGTGTCGATGATGCTCATAATGTCGTAATTGTCCGTTTTCTGATTGCAGAAGTCACTATGGTGTCGTCTCTCATAAAGTCTCTTCCTCTGATCGTAGTGATCATGACTGCGGGTGAGATACAGATATTTGAACTAAAGATGATTGAGCTCTTCACACTTATAAACGGACATGAGTGTTTTGCTGTCAGATAACAGAGAAATGCTCAAAAGTGAACAGATATTTTTGTATATTGCTCTAAAACACATGAAAGCCTCTTCATTCCTCATGTCTGTGTTTCAGTGGTTGATGGTCAGCGGGGTTGGGGAGTGAATTACAGCTCTTCATATGTTTGTGCATTAAAGGGATCATCAGTGACAATATCCTGCACTGCAACATATCCTCAGAGTTATGAGCTCAAAAAAATTTTCTGGACCAAACCTGTTGTAGGTGTTGTAGATCCACCTAATCTGTGTTCAGATCCAGAGAAGAGAGGAAGAGTTCAGTGTGTCAGTAAAGATAAACACACTTCCAGTCTCACTTTGACGGCTGTAACAGAAGCTGATAAACACGTCTACTACTGCAGATTTACTACACACAGTGAGGATGGAAGATGGACGGGGATTCCTGGAGCTCAGCTTGACGTCACAGGTAAAACTAGTCAACTCTCAGAAATAGACACAGAAACACACAAACACACACATCAAGCACTTTCTTATGTCACTGAATCTGCAGAATGACCTTCTTTATTTGTTGTAACACAAAAGGAGATATTTGCGTATGATGCAGGAGAAGCTTTGATGCCTCACGGTTCAGACTAATGGGTCTGGGCAACAAACTCAAGCTCCTCTTCTCTGATATCAAAATCCTCCCACATTTCTCTTTAAAAATGCTTGTTTTAGACTCTAATTCATGACCGGTGTTTTGTTTCTCTCTATCCTCTGAGCTTCTGTGTTGGTCATGTCATGTGTCGGGTCAAAGGTCACTCTTTCGCCATAGAAGGATGCATATGCAGGCAGAATATAGTTATTTTAGTTAATACATTTTTAAATATGGATATTTTTCTCACGCAAGGCTTTGCTTCAGAAGGCCTTTAGTAACCCCTGGAGCCAGATGGAGTGCTTTTATAATGGATGTTGTTGTTGTTGTTGTTGTGGATGCACAGTAAATTCCCCGGTGTTGAATTAACACTGCTCATATGGGAATCACCCGCAGGTGTTAAAGTAACACTGAAGCAGTGTTAGAGTTAATAAGATACTTAAGTGGTTCATTGAGTGATGATTGTTTGATTATTGAAGACACCTGATGATAATGAGCAGAATCACTGAAGGAAAGAGAAACACAAGAACTACAACTGACTTCAGCCACAGCTTTAGGCCCTTTCCACACGAACACGGGTATTTTCAAAACCGCAGCTTTTTCTACACGGTTTGGCTGTTCGTCCACACGCAAACGCAGTCTCCGGTTACAGAAACCACTCCGGTTTTGAAAACTCCAGCTAGGGTGATTTTTAGAAACTCCAGTTGCAGTGTTGTCGTGTAGATGATGAAACCGGAGATCGGCTTGTGAAGTTGAAGTGTGCGCCGTTCTCTCCTTAGTCGAGTCTATGCAATGGCGGATGTAGCTTTTAATAACGGCTAACAGCGCTTATCACATGTATACAGATCCATGCGCAGTCATCTCATTGTATTGCAGAACAGAGGCGCCAGAATGCAAGAATACAAAAGAGTAAGGCAAGTGTGTGAAGCTTCAGTCCACTTGGGACCTGCCCCTGTGTGTGTACAGTTACCTGTCACTGAGTCCAGTAAAGGAACTTGTAGAAGGGTTTCTCTGAGCCCATGGCATCCCTCAGTGCATCAGTGCTGTGGATGGGACCCATGTGGAAATCAGGCAGCCAATCATAGCGTGGTTTTGCGTTTTCATGTGGACAGAGATTTTTATTTTAAACCATGCTTTTGTGGACGCGATGGAGGAGGAAAAACTCTGGTTATAAAAATACCTGTGTACGTGTGGACCAGGCCTTCGATGAAATCAACTGAAAAGACATTTAGTCCCCGTCCACACGAAGCCAGAGCTTTCCCTATCTGATCTTTTTTCCCCTCGTCACAAGAAATATCTGCATACACACGAGAGCAATGAAACCGACTCAAAACGATGTAGTACACATGCCAGGCCAGTGTGTGGCGCTGTAATTCTGCCACAGAGATGCACTAAAAACAGAGAAGAAGAGTTGTGGCTAGAAGGGGTACAGCAATGGTAGGAAGTGAGACAAAATCTCACAATAAAATAACAATAAATAAATGTGCTACTTACCAGATGTGTTTTATTAACGCCTACACCCTAAACAAGGGGTGTCCAACCCTGGTCCTGGAGAGCTACCACCCTGCAGATTTTAGCTCCAATCTCAATCAAACACACCTGAACATGCTAAATAATTACAGACAGGTGTGCTGGAGCAGGGTTGGAACTGAAATCTGCAGGACGGTAGCTCTCCAGGAGCAGGTCGGACACCCCTGCCCTAAACATACCCTTACAATAATGCAAATACAGTCATTAAATGACGCAGTATTGATGTGCGCATGCCCAGTGCTGTAGCTGTAGCCCTTCTAGTCTTTCCTGTGCGGGACGTGGTGTGATGACATCACCATTTCACAAAATATACAGATTTTGATTTTTAAATGCAATGAGAAA
>NC_137099.1:58148314-58189003 GCF_949357685.1 Gobio gobio
ACCGGGTCGATACCGTGGACCCTCACGCCTCCTCCGATCTGCCTGATGCTGAAAACGGCGTATGGCACGCTGCAAGTGAACGTGAGCAGCATCCCAGGTGGCCTCGCTGCGCCGGAGCCACGCATCTACTGCTGGGAGGTCGGATGGCTCCCCAGCCCACGGGAAGAGGGGAGGCTGGAATCCTAGAACACATTGAAAAGGGGTTAGACCAGTGGCAGGCTTTAACAAAGAATTCTGGGCATACTCCGCCCAGGCCAGGAAGCGACTCCAGTCCTGCTGATTCTGGTGGCAGTAAGTTCTCAGAAATCGAATCAAATCCTGGTTTAGACGTTCAACCTGCCCGTTGGCCTGAGGATGGTAACCAGAAGTTAAACTGACATTGATATTGAGTTTGCAGCACAACTCTCTCCAGACACGGGAGGTAAACTGAGGACCGCGGTCAGAGACAATGTCCTCAGGCAGACCAAAGAGACGGAACACCTGGTTGAGAAGAGCCTCGGCTGTCTGTAAGGCTGTGGGCAGACCAGTCAAAGGTATAAAACGACAGGACTTAGAGAAGCGATCCACCACGGAGAGAATAGTAGTAAACCCCTGGGAAGGAGGTAGATCAGTAACAAAATCCACTGCGATGTGCGACCAGGGACGCTGTGGTACTGGCAGAGGTTGTAACAATCCAGCTGGTTTGAGATGAGAGGATTTCACAGTATTACAAACAGAGCATTGATGAATAAACTTTATGACATCAGACTGGAGTGAAGCCCACCAAAAGCGATTGGAAACTAACTGTATGGTAGCCGCGATACCCGGATGACCAGCGCTGGGGGTGCAGTGAACCCACTGAAGCACACGGTGGCGGAACCCGGGCGGAACAAAGAGACGGTCAACGGGACATTCTGGCGGAGCGGGATGATTACTTAGGGATGCGGTGATTTCAGTGATAATGTCCCATTGAACAGGGGCCACGATGAGAGTAGTGGGAATAATGGGTTCAGGCTTAGATTCCTCACAAGGACCGTCAAACTGTCGGGACAGGGCGTCAGCTTTGCCATTCTGAGAGCCCGGCCTGTAGGTGATCTTAAAGTCAAATCTTGAGAAAAACAGAGACCAACGAGCCTGGCGAGCATTTAAGCGCTTAGCTGACCTGATATACTCTAGATTTCTGTGATCAGTGAGTACCGTAAAAGGCTGATGAGCTCCCTCCAGCCAGTGCCTCCACTCCTCAAAGGCGGTCTTCATGGCCAGAAGTTCGCGATCACCCACGTCATAGTTGCGTTCTGCGGAGTTGAGTTTGCGAGAAAAAAAGGCACATGGAAACATTCTCGCAGGCTTACCACACCGCTGCGACAGGACAGCCCCCACTCCTGTGTTAGACGCATCCACCTCAATGATAAACTCCCTCTCAGGATCCGGGTGACGGAGGATAGGGGCAGAAGTGAATCTCTCCTTGAGCTGATCAAAGGCCGCGGTACAATCCGCTGTCCACTTAAAATGTCTCCCCCCTCCTCGAAGCAAAGATGTGAGCGGAGCTACAATTACACTGAAATTGCGGATAAATCTGCGGTAAAAATTGGCAAAGCCCAGAAAGCGCTGCAGCTCCTTAACAGAGGACGGTTGGGGCCAATTTACCACGGCTTTGACCTTGCTGTCATCCATCAGAACTCCGTCCGCACTGATGATATAGCCCAGAAAGGAGATACGTGTCTGGTGAAACTCACACTTGGAGAGCTTGGCATAGAGCTGGTTATCAATCAGGCGCGTGAGGACCGCACGAACATCCTGGACATGCTCCTCAAGAGAATCAGAAAAAATCAAAATGTCATCAATATAGACAATAATTCTCTGCTGTAACATGTCTCTGAAAACTTCATTTACAAAAGCTTGAAAAACTGAAGGACTGTTAGACAGGCCGAACGGCATTACCCGATATTCATAGTGCCCGGATGTAGTAGAGAACGCAGTTTTCCACTCGTCACCACTCCGTATGCGAATCAGGTTGTATGCGTTCCTTAAGTCCAGCTTGGTAAAGTAGCGGGCAGTACGGAGCATCTCCAGGGCTGCAGGAACTAACGGGAGAGGATAGCGATATTTCACTGTCACTTCATTAAGACCACGATAGTCAATACACGGCCGAAGACCCCCATCCTTCTTCTTGACAAAAAAGAATCCGGCGGAAGCCGGAGATGTAGAGGTAGTGATGAAACCTTTAGCCAGCTGTTCGTCAATGTACGCTCTCATGGTCTCTGTTTCAGGTTGTGACAATGGGTAAACTCTTCCGCGTGGAGGTACAGCTCCAGGCAAAAGCTCAATAGCACAGTCGCCAGCACGGTGAGCAGGAAGATGAGAAGCCTCAGTTTCGCTGAAAGCCAGAGCTAAGTCGTGGTATTCGGGGGGAATTCTCTGAAAATCCACTCCCTTAAGGGAAGCGCTGTGGTGTTCAGTACCTTGGACAACGACCATGCAGTTGATCTGACAGAATGCGGACCACCGGGATATCCTCCCGTCAGACCAGGAAATTTGGGGGTTATGTTTCTCCAGCCACGGAAGCCCCAAGATTATGGGATGCATGGGCGAGTGAATAGTGAATAACTGGATGGTCTCAGAATGCTGTGTCCCGACGTTGAGCATGAGGGGTTGCGTGGTGTATTGCACCTCTCCTGACCCCAGGGGGCGACCATCTAGCGCTTCCACGGTTACACCAGGCTCACATGCGAGGAGAGAAACACAATGAGTTTTGGCGAATGCAAGATCGATGAAGTTTCCAGCAGCACCAGAATCAATCAAGGCTTTCACGTTTAGAGTTTGTCCGTTAAACTTCAAAGAACTCTCCACATAAAATAATTTAGAAGAGGGATTAGAACTCACCGCCGTAGAATTCTTGAGCGCTGGATTAACCGGACATGTGGCCCTCAGATGTCCCGCCTCTCCGCAATACATGCAGAGATGGTTTCGGCGTCTCCTCTCCCGCTCCGCCGTAGAGAGGCGTGTGTAACCAATCTGCATGGGCTCCAACTCCGCGTTGGGGAGAGCACACTCGAAGAAACTGGACCTGAGAGGTGTGCGTCGGGAGCGAATCAAGTTGTCGAGGCGGATAGCGAGCTCCATGATCTGATTCAAGGATTTACCGTCGTCGCGGCATGCCAGCTCTCCCTGGAGATCCGGGTTCAATCCCTTGCGATACAGGAGCTTTAGAGGTTCCTCCTCCCATCCAGTTTGAGCTGCCAGGGTCCGAAACGAGAGTGTGTAGTCTGCTGCGGTAGAATCTCCCTGGCGTAACGTGAGCAGTAGTTCTCCTGGATCCTTTCCTCCCGCTGAATGTTCAAACACCTCTCTAAATTGGGTTAAAAACTCATCATAAGAGGGGAAAGAGAGCTGACCTCCATACCAGAGTGCAGTCGCCCATTCCAGAGCCCGGCCGGTGAGTAGGGAACATATGAAGGAAACACGGCTCGCATCAGTGGAATAGGACTGTGTCTGCTGGTCAAAATACAAGCTGCACTGCAACAAAAATCCCTTACAGGCAGAAGGTGAGCCATCAAATTTCTCGGGAAGGGATAATTTTGGGTGGTTTGAATTGTTACTCACGACGGGTGGAACGGCAGCAGGTGCGGTTGGATTCGGAACTTGATTGTCAGCCGCGCTCGGCGGGGTTAGAGCTCGGACAGATCTCACGAGCTCCTCGGTGAGAGCTGTTAATTTTACCAGCTGTTGCTGATGGGTGATCAGCACCTCGGCTTGAGAGGATACCTCGGAGGCCAGTCGAAGGAAATCTGCTGGATCCTGTTTTGGTGAAGTCTTCTGTGACGAAGAGGCGGAAGCGTTCGGATCCATTTGCAGTAATTTATTAACACAGGTAAGCTAGCAGAGATAGGCAGTCATAAAGATCAAACAAAAGCACACATGAAAGGTAATCCAGGAAGCGTAAATCAAACAAGCATAAGCTAGAGGCAGAGTATAGGTAAATCAAGACTTCACAAATGAACAATGAGCAGAGCAGTCCAGATAAAGGTGAGCTAAGGGTCCACAGGTGATAATGATGCAATGATAATGAGCAGAGGAGGAAGGAGGGGAATTGCAGTTCTAATACGCAGGAGAGAGGGATCTGGTGAAACCAGGAGGAGGCGTTGTAGAGCGTTCCGTGACAATGAGTAACACTAGTAAACTTTAGTAGTAAACTACTTCACAACTGTGATTCTCATTTGTACTACAAGTGAACTTATAAGTATACTAGTAGTTTACTGTTTTAATACGTGTAGCACATTTATTTAGTTTAGGAAAGTAGACTTTGAATTGTTCTCTAAGTAAACTACTAGATTAGTAGTGTTATAGTTTACCTATAAGTGTTCTTTAATATTACTCGATGAAAAGAGTAAACACAAACACAAGCCAATTATTCTTAGAATACTTAAAGTCCCCCTGAAATCATAAGTGAAGTATTTTGTCTTTTAGTGTGAACATGTTAGCCTTAGTGTTATCTGTAAGCTAGTGCGCTCCAAAACAATGACAAACACACATTTAGAAGATATAAACATTCAAAACTCTGTCTCTCACTTCCGCCAATATCGATGATTTTGATGACATCAGATTTTCTGTCCAATCAAATGCTCTCTAGAATCTGAAGCCCCGCCCCCTACATTATAAACAGACGCTGAAGCTGAAATCAGTCACACATTTACTCTTCTCTATGTGGTGAATGGCACATAGTGCACTATATAGGGGATAGGGAACAATTCAGACAGTGCACTATATAGGGGTTAGGGAACGATTCAGACAGTGCACTATATAGGGGATAGGGAACAATTCAGACAGTGCACTATATAGAGGTTAGGGAACAATTCAGACAGTGCACTATATAGGGGTTAGGGAACAATTCAGACAGTGCACTATATAGGGGATAGGGAACAATTCAGACAGTGCACTATATAGGGGATAGGGACCGATTCAGACAGTGCACTATATAGGGGATAGGGAACGATTCAGACAGTGCACTATATAGGGGATAGGGACAGATTCAGACAGTGCACTATATAGGGGATAGGGAATGATTCAGACAGTGCACTGTATAGGGGATAGGGAATGATTCAGACAGTGCACTATATAGGGGATAGGGAATGATTCAGACAGTGCACTATATAGGGGATAGGGACCGATTCAGACAGTGCACTATATAGGGGATAGGGAACGATTCAGACAGTGCACTATCTAGGGGATAGGGAATGATTTAGACAGTGCACTATATAGGGGATAGGGACCGATTCAGACAGTGCACTATATAGGGGATAGGGAACGATTCAGATGTGCTGACAGTGAATCAGTTAATGATGTTGTTGATGTTTATGTTGATGATGATGTTGATGATGATGTTGATGTTGATGATGATGATGTTGTTGTTGTTCTGCTGTCAGACCTGCAGGTGGAGACACATCAGAGTGTGAAAGAGGGAGATTCAGTCACTCTGTCATGTAAGAGCAGCTGCTCTCTGCCTGAACACACAACATTCATCTGGTACAGAAAAACACAGAGATTAACTGAAGGAATTGTGAAAGTGAATCAGCTTCAGCTGCGGTCAGTCAGTCGCTCTGATGCAGGAAACTATCGATGTGCTGTAAGAGGATATGAACATCTGATCTCTCCTGCTGTTTATCTTAAAGTTGAATGTGAGTATAAACTGATTCATTAATATGAAATATTTCACACTTTTTGAATTTCTAAAACCCAACAAGTTATGATAACTCATTTTAATTGAGGAAGCTGTCTTGATCCATTTAAGTATAAAAAACCTTAGATATATTTGTACCTTATTTTGAGTTCACCATGGAAAATCAAGCATTCTGCATTAGTTCAGGCAGGCCATGCCTTTCGTGGAGCTCATGCTAAGGATGGGGAATTTAGAACAGAGCCATATTACCAAATGTAAATTTAGCAAAATATGCCAATAAAAAAGTTGACTAAAAGTTTGTCTAGTTTTAAAAGTTTAAAAAGTTTTTGACTTAAGTGGTCCTGACTGAAGTGACAATGAATCTCCATTGAAATACTTTCAATAGCTGAAACTTCACTGTAATGATAAAAGCCAGTCATTTTAAAAACATGAACTTCTAGGTAGCCATAGCACATGTGCTAATATAGCAGAGAGACGGCATCAACAGTGCAGATTCTGTCTTTTAGTCAAAGCAAATAAAGAAGTCTGAAGTTTTCATCCTGATCACAGACTCTTCTCTTGTTAACCCCCAAAACTCAGACAGCAGAAACCCTTTTAAATCTCAACACAACAACATTAAAAACACTGACACATCTCCCCCTCCATTAATCTTCTGCAAAACACATAAAATAACACTTCCTTTCAGAGTCTGACGCAAAGCATGCTGGGAACTAGAAATATATAACTCATGCAGTTTGAGTTCTGCTTAATATGATCAGTTATTGAGTTCACATAACTTCTTTCTATGAAGTGCAATGATCTTTCAGTAATATTTGATTGAAATGACCTCATTTAATTTAATGCATTTGACTGAGTTTGTGAGGGATGAGCCTGAAGCCTAAATCTGAATTCGGAAAGGCACGGAAAATAAATAGCGCTTCGGAGCCCCTAAAGGGACATGGTTAGGCTGTGGTATTGGTTACAGTAAAGCACATCAGATCTAGTATACATCAAACATAGTATTCAGCTTCAGGCACAAGACAAGACTTATAGACACCAACTGAAATCTCTGATAGTGTGCTGTGAAAAGTGCAGAAGAAGACAAAAGATTTCTGTGTTTGTTGCTGAAAGACTCAAATGTTTCTTTAAACAAAAGCCTCTTTAATTATTTTCCTCATGTCTGTGTTTCAGCGGTTTATGGTCTGTGGGATCAGGGAGTGAATTACAGCCCTTCATATGTTTGTGCATTAAAGGGATCATCAGTGACAATATCCTGCACTGTAACATATCCTCAGAGTTATGAGCTCATAAAAGGTTTCTGGACCAAAACTGTTGATGGAGAATCACCTGATCTGTGTTCAGATCCAGAGAAGAGCGGAAGAGTTCAGTGTTTGAGTGAAGATAAAGATAAACACACTTCCAGTCTCACTTTGACGGCTGTGACAGAAGCTGATAAACTCGTCTACTACTGCAGAATTACAGATGATCAGAAGAAAAGATGGACAGTGATTCCTGGAGCTCGGCTTGATGTCACAGGTAAAACTAGTCAACTCTCAGAAACAGACCACAAAACATTTTTATGATTGAATTTATGAGATTTAACTGGAGGGAATGAGATCAGGACATGATGGAGGTTGGACTCAAACTCAGGTCTCCATGACAACAGCAGCAGAAGTGATGAACTATCATCTGAGCCACTGCAGTGTCAAGAGTTTTATTGTGTAACTGCTGTCAGAAGTGCTTCAGTGTTTCAATATTATCATTTAGTGTTATCACCACAATGCTGATGTGCTGACAGTGAATCTGTTGTTGTTGTTGTTGATGTTGTTGTTTTTCTGTCAGACCTGCAGGTGGAGACACATCAGAGTGTGAAAGAGGGAGATTCAGTCACTCTGACATGTAAGAGCAGCTGCTCTCTGTCTGAACACACAACATTCATCTGGTACAGAAACACACACACATTACCTGATCAAACACTGAATCAGCTTCATCTGCGGTCAGTCAGACGTTCTGATGAAGGAAACTATCAATGTGCTGTAAGAGGAAATGAACATCAGCTGATCTCTCCTGCTGTTCATCTTAATGTTGAATGTGAGTATAAACTAATTCATTAATATTAGAGAAATATTTAACAGATTATTCAGAATTTAGCTCAGGGTTGTTCGATAAATTCAGGCCCAATCATACAGACTGCATGACATTTTAGTTCATTAGACATGATTTATTAATAATATACTAAATGAATGTAAAGTATGAATCTGTGTTTAGTGATCCTTTATATAAATCTTATTCTTGGGTTGATATAAATCTGAAAATGTAATTTTGTTTTATTAATTTTGCACCAGTTCATATGGAGATTTTAACCTTTTTCATCACTATTTTGATCTATACTTACAGTTAAACTTCAGTAATTTAATAATGATTATGGAAGGTCATGGCATTAAAAAATAATTATATTCATGTTTTATATATATTTCCTGCAGATCCTCCAAAGAGCGTGTCAGTGTCGGTCAGTCGGTCTGTAATAGTGGAGGGAGATTCAGTGACTCTGAGCTGCAGCAGTGACTCAAACCCTCCTGCTCTGAACTTCAGCTGGTTTAAGGAGGATCAAACCTCAGCTGTTGGATCTGGACAGAGTTTCAGCATCTCCAGCTTTAACTCCAGTTCCAGTGGACGCTTCTACTGTGAGGCTCAGAATAAATACGGATCTCAGAGATCAGCGTCTGTTTCAGTCACTGTTAACGGTATTTCCTATAAACACACACTCTTTCAGTTTCATCTGTCTCTCGTGTGAAATGATCTTCATGATGATCTTGTTTCAGGGGTTCAGAGAGCGGCTCTGCACACAGTTTCTGGGCTCGTGGCGGGATTGATCTTCATCATCATCATCATCATCATCATCATTGTGTTCATAAAGTGAGTGAATGTTGAGCAGCTCATGCATTCAATTATTTTCAAAAATAAATATAAATGCAAAATTTGTTGAACTTAATAAAAAATATGAAATGTTTCTTACAATAAATAACTTTTCAGTACTTTCTAACAAAAACATTTCTCCAGGAAGAAGAGGAGAGACGGTGGAGCTGAAGTTATCAGACAAAATCAGGCAAGTTTGATAATACCTGAATCTACAATGACATGAATATTATATTTAACTAGAAAATACAAGATTTACAATCTGTTGATATATCTGTGTGATATCTTATTTGATAAAACTACAGCAGGAGGATCGCTCTGGCAGATCAGCAGAAATGGCTTCGACCAATGACGTTCCACTGTATTCACTGGTATCAGCCAATCAGAGGGATGATCTGTACACCAACATTAAAGCAAAGAAACCCGCACGCTCCGGGAGAAAACAAACAGATAAAGACTCTGCAGATGGTGAAGAGGTTCAGTATGCCAGTGTCCATCACTTCAAGAACAAAGACATGAAGAAGAATGAAGAGTACGACTGTCAGAGCATTGAGACGCATCATCCGTCTGACGCCAACAGGTGAGAAACGATTCATCAGAACCCAAATAAAACACATCCAGTGCTTAATCAGAGATCTTGCTTTTGTGTTGTTGAGAGGATGGATTGTCACCTCCTGAAACACCACATGAACATGTTTATGTAATTTCTCCTCAGACCTGAGGATGCGATCTACAGCGCTGTCAAGTAAAGAGCATGTGTTCAGAGCCGCTTCCTGTTGATGCTGACGGGAGACCAGGATTTGAGTCCAGCCCAGGTCATGTTCCCATCTCCCGCTCCTCATGATTTCACTGATTTACACATTTATGGGACTGTTTTACTGTTGAGACATGAATGGATTTCGCTTTATAATCAGACACACACACACACACACACACACACACACACACACACACACACACGAACGCACTGATACCTGTGATAGTCAAAGGTGTTTTAGCTCTCGTTTTTTACAGTCAATGTACATTCACCTAAAGGATTATTAGGAACACATACTAATACTGTGTTTGACCCCCTTTCGCCTTCAGAACTGCCTTAATTCTACGTGGCATTGATTCAACAAGGTGCTGAAAGCATTCTTTAGAAATGTTGGCCCATATTGATAGGATAGCATCTTGCAGTTGATGGAGATTTGTGGGATGCACATCCAGGGCACGAAGCTTCCGTTCCACCACATCCCAAAGATGCTCTATTGGGTTGAGATCTGGTGACTGTGGGGGCCATTTTAGTACAGTGAACTCATTGCCATGTTCAAGAAACCAATTTGAAATGATTCGAGCTTTGTGACATTGGTGCATTATCCTGCTGGAAGTAGCCAGAGGATGTGGACATGGTGGTCATAAAGGGATGAACATGGTCAGAAACAATGCTCAGGTAGGCCGTGGCATTTAAACAATGCCCAATTGGCACTAAGGGGCCTAAAGTGTGTCAAGAAAACATCCCCCACACCATTACACCACCACCACCAGCCGGCACAGTGGTAACAAGGCATGATGGATCCATGTTCTCATTCTGTTTACGCCAAATTCTGACTCTACCATCTGAATGTCTCAACAGAAATCGAGATTCAGACCAGGCAACATTTTTCCAGTCTTCAACTGTCCAATTTTGGTGAGCTTGTGCAAATTGTAGCCTCTTTTTCCTATTTGTAGTGGAGATGAGTGGTACCCGGTGGGGTCTTCTGCTGTTGTAGCCCATCCGCCTCAAGGTTGTGTGTGTTGTGGCTTCACAAATGCTTTGCTGCATACCTCGGTTGTAACGAGTGGTTATTTCAGTCAAAGTTGCTCTTCTATCAGCTTGAATCAGTCGGCCCATTCTCCTCTGACCTCTCGCATCAACAAGGCATTTTCGCCCACAGGACTGCCGCATACTGGATGTTTTTCCCTTTTCACACCATTCTTTGTAAACCCTAGAAATGGTTGTGCGTGAAAATCCCAGTAACTGAGCAGATTGTGAAATATTCAGACCAGCCCGTCTGGCACCAACAACCATGCCACGCTCAAAATTGCTTAAATCACCTTTCTTTCCAATTCTGACATTAGGTTTGGAGTTGAGGAGATTGCCTTGACCAGGACCACACCCCTAAATCTTAGTTTTATTATGACATCATTGTCATAACAATTTAGCACATTTTAAACCAAACTCTCATTACTGTACATTACTGTGCTGGGTATTTTATTTTTCTTAATATTTTTCATTAATACTGTAATACTTTTTTGCAATGATGTTGTTAAATTTAAAGCTACACTGTTTACCATGTACATGTTTTGTTCAAATTTAACAAAATTAAAATAATGAGTATATAATAAAACCATCTTTCAAACCATGTTTGCCTTGTTTAAATCACTGTGGTAAGTTATTATTAATATTTCAGAGCTGTCAGGAAAATTCCAATCTTTAAACCAGTCACTACTTTGGTCTATTTGCCTTTAAATAGCCTAGCCAAATTATAATAATCCTCAGCTACCTGCTCATAAGACATATTTTTCAGATATGAGTTTTTATTTGGTTATTGAGAGTTTTGATGTCATTAGTGACATTTGCATAAGGCGATCACTTGTTACCCTGGGCACATCAGTAATTACCAAAACAATGTTCCCCTGCACAGTGTTGCCAACTATTTTCAGTGGAAAGCAGCTCAATATGAAACCCTCCTGCTCATACTTAAACCTGGTATAATGGAGGAACATTTCTGCGATCTGGCGCCACCTACAGGATCACTAATATTGTTTGAGTGTGAGTTGATCTCACAGGAGTTTATAATGTTTAGTGTTCAATGCATTCTGATCATTTCTGATTAAACTGAGTCTCTTGCTGTAGAATCACAACAATAATCAAACAGCAATTAATAACAAATGTCACCCATAAAAGTCAGACATGAGATCAGTGAATTAAGCCACAACATGATGATTATATTTAGGGATGCACCGATACCAGTACTCGGGTGTCGGTCCGATACTGTTGTCAAGTACTCGTACTCGTAAAACTACCCCGATACAACCGCACCCGATACCACTTTATGGCAATGCATCTTAGGATGCGGAGCCACGCGGAAAGTTACATAATTCGGCGTGCACACCGCGGTGCCAAGTGCAAAGGGGTCTCGCGCTCTCAAAGCGAGCGCTAATGCGGACGCGGCGAGTATAAACCAAGCTTAACCGCGTGAGGCAGATACCTCTCGGTAGTGACTGCTGAAAGTGAAAAGCTGTTTAGTAGGGATGTGCGCAATGGCTAGCCTAACCCGGGTAGTATAACAAAGCTAAGCAAGCTTAATTGTTATACTAGCTTGACATGACATAAAAGAAAAGTTTTGTGTAAGCTTTCAAAGTCCATCCTTCACCCGAGTGTAGATTTATCTGAAGCCTACGCGAGCGCCAGAGAAAACCGACGCATGCAAAACCTGAGGTAAAATTACTTAAAATTGTTTTGCTGCAGATATACACTTTTCAAAATAATATATAAATTTCAATATATAATATTAACATGACAGTAATTTAAACATGGCCTTTGTAAAAAAAATATATTTAAAGCAAAACCTTAAATGTGCCAAAAAAATATGTAAACAACTAGTATTTTCCAAGTCGTCTTGCAGCAGCACTAATGTTTAATCGACCTGTCTCGCACATCCCTAGCTCAGTGTCACAGATTATAGGTGAAAACAGAAACAGGCTCATAGCTGATAATGGAGAGAATTTTCTTTTCATCAAAAAGAACCAGCCTCTCACTTTTCCGAAAAGGGCTGTATGAATATGATAGCATATAAATATAAAAATTGAATTCAGTTGTTCTGCTACTATGTTGTGTGCTACTGGAATCCATTGAATGTTACCGGTTACATTTATGTGAAATGGGCAGCAGTGCCATGTTTGTTTAGGAAAACACCAAGTTGAATGTTAAAATGTCAGCAATAGCATCAATTTGTGTATTTACCTTGTTACAGTCAGAAAATGAAAAACATCTGATGAAAATAAAACATTGTTAGAAGAACTGTAATGGTATTATTAAGTACTCGTATCAGTACTCGGTATCGGCAAGTACCCAAATGTAAGTACTTGTAAAATTCAATAAGCCAACATCAACTGATCACACTTTCTCTTGCTGTTTATGTCATAACAAACAGCCAGACAAAACATAATGTTAAAAAGTCAAGGGTCAAGAGCCCAACTAAAGCAAACACTTATTACCATTATGGTCGAATCCATCAATCGAAACTATTATTTTCAATAAATCATCAACATCTAAACCTCTGTTAATTCTCAATAAGAGTCTGGTTAGTAATGTGTGAAGCTGGTAATGCTGTTTGTGGAGTTGTTTAATCCTCCTCTGCTGAGATCTTCAGAGATTTAATGTCTTATTTTATCTTCAGTTGATTTCATCTAAGGCTGTGTCTGAAGTCAGTTGTAGTTCTTGTTTCTCTTTCCTTCAGAAGATTCTGCTTGTTAAAATCAGGTGTTCAAAAATATTAAATCTTCACTCAATTAATCACTTAATTATCTCATTTATGGCTAACCCATGTGGGACCTCCATGAAAACTGAGGACAAAACTGACTGGACCCCAGTTAGACAGCCCAGGTCAAACCCATCTGGGCCACACATGACTGTGCTGGCTGGGCAGTCACGAGTCACAACATGACCTGATCAGTGTCTCAAGTTGTCCACCACAGGGCAGCAGAGACTTGGAATGTGAACCTGTTTTGTTACAAACACCTGGATCTGCTAAGTAGCTCAGTTTTTCAACCAGGGGGTAGAATTAATTAGTGAAATCAGCTGACTGAGTTCATGAGTGGAATAGAAATATGGCAGGACTTTTACTTTTTTACTTTTACTGACCCCTGGACTTTCCACCTCTGCTTTTAATTTAGCTGCTTTTTACCAGGGGTTATGGAACACTGCTCTGAGGATTAGAGCAGCTTTTGTGCTGGAAAGTGCTCCGACTGGGGACTCCATCGTTCTACTGGGGGACTTCAACGCCCACGTGGGCAATGACAGTGACACCTGGAGGGGCGTGATTGGGAGGAACGGCCCCCCTGATCTGAACCCGAGTGGTGTTCAGTTATTGGACTTCTGTGCTAGTTACGGTTTTTCCATAACGAACACCATGTTCAGGCATAAGAGTGTCCATCAGTGCACATGGCACCGGGACACTCTAGGTCGTAGGTCAATGATCGACTTTGTGGTCGTTTCATCTGACCTGCGGCCGTATGTCTTGGACACTCGGGTGAAGAGAGGGGCGGAGCTGTCAACTGATCACCACCTGGTGGTGAGTTGGATCCGATGGCGGGGGAGGAAGCTGGACAGACCCGGCAGACCCAAACGTACTGTAAGGGTCTGCTGGGAACGTTTGGCCGAGCCCCCTGTCAGAGAGATCTTCAACTCCCACTTCCGGCAGAACTTCGACCGGATCCCGAGGGAGGCTGGAGATATTGAGTCCGAATGGACCATGTTCTCCACCTCCATTGTCAAAGCGGCCGCTCGGAGCTGTGGCCGTAAGGTCTCCGGTGCATGTCGAGGCGGCAATCCCCGAACCCGGTGGTGGACACCGGAAGTAAGGGATGCCGTCAAGCTGAAGAAGGAGTCCTATCGGGCCTGGTTGGCTTGTGGGACTCCTGAGGCAGCTGACATGTACCGGCAGGCTAAGCGGGCTGCAGCCCGGGTGGTTGTGGAGGCAAAAACTCGGGCCTGGGAGGAGTTCGGTGAGGCCATGGAAAAGGACTATCGGTCGGCCTCGAAGAGATTCTGGCAAACCGTCCGGCGCCTCTGGAGGGGGAAGCAGTGCCCTACCAACGCTGTTTACAGTGGCGATGGGCGGCTGTTGACCTCAACTGGGGATGTCGTCAGACGGTGGAAGGAATACTTCGAGGATCTCATCAATTCCGCCATCACGCCTTCCATTGAGGAAGCAGAGGCTGGGGGCTCAGAGGAGGACTCGTCCATCACCCAAGCTGAAGTCACAGAGGTGGTCAAGAAACTCCTCGGTGGCAAGGCACCGGGGGTGGATGAGATCCGCCCTGAGTACCTCAAGTCTCTGGATGTTGTGGGGCTGTCTTGGCCTACACGCCTCTGCAGCATCGCGTGGCAGTCAGGGACAGTGCCTCTGGGATGGCAGACCGGGGTGGTGGTCACTCTTTTTAAGAAGGGGGACCGGAGGGTGTGTTCCAACTACAGGGGGATCACACTTCTCAGCCTCCCCGGGAAAGTCTATGCCAGGGTACTGGAGAGGAGAATACGGCCGATAGTAGAACCTCGGATTCAGGAGGAACAGTCTGGTTTTCGTCCGGGCCGTGGTACACTGGACCAGCTCTATACCCTCTACAGGGTGCTGGAGGGTTCATGGGAGTTTGCCCAACCAATCCACATGTGTTTTGTGGATTTGGAGAAGGCATTCGACTGTGTCCCTCGCGGCGTCCTGTGGAGGGTGCTCGGGGAGTATGGGGTCCGGGGTCCTTTGCTAACGGCTGTCCGGTCCCTGTACGACCAAAGCAGGAGTTTGGTCCGCATTGCCGGCAGTAAGTCAGACTTGTTCCCGGTGCATGTTGGACTCCGGCAGGGCTGCCCTTTGTCGCCGGTTCTGTTCATAATTTTTATGGACAGAATTTCGAGGCGCAGCCAGGGGCCGGAGGGTGTCAGGTTTGGGGACCACGCGGTTTCGTCTCTGCTCTTTGCGGATGACGTTGTCGTGTTGGCCCCTTCTAACCAGGATCTTCAGCATGCACTGGGACGGTTTGCAGCCGAGTGTGAAGCGGCTGGGATGAGGATCAGCACCTCCAAATCCGAGGCCATGGTCCTCAGTCGGAAAAGGGTGGTTTGCCCTCTTCAGGTTGGCGGAGAGTTCCTGCCTCAAGTGGAGGAGTTCAAGTATCTAGGGGTCTTGTTCACGAGTGAGGGGAGGATGGAACGGGAGATTGACAGACGGATCGGTGCAGCTTCTGCAGTAATGCGGTCGATGTACCGGTCTGTTGTGGTGAAGAAAGAGCTAAGCCGTAAGGCGAAGCTCTCGATTTACCGGTCAATCTACGTTCCTACTCTCACCAATGGTCATGAGCTTTGGGTCATGACCGAAAGGACAAGATCCCGGATACAGGCGGCCGAAATGAGCTTTCTCCGCAGGGTGGCTCGGCGCTCCCTTAGAGATAGGGTGAGAAGCTCAGTCACTCGGGAGGAACTCGGAGTAGAGCCGCTGCTCCTCCACATCGATAGGGGTCAGCTGAGGTGGCTCGGGCATCTGTTCCAGATGCCTCCTGAACGCCTTCCCGGGAAGGTGTTTCAGGCATGTCCAAACGGGAGGAGGCCCCGGGGAAGACCAAGGACACGCTGGAGGGACTATGTCTTCCGGCTGGCCTGGGAACGCCTCGGTGTCCCCCCGGAAGAGCTAGAGGAAGTGTCTAGGGAGAGGGAAGTCTGGGCATCTCTGCTTAGACTGCTTCCCCCGCGACCTGGCCCTGGATAAAGCGGAAGAAGATGGATGGATGGATGGATTGTGCTATTAATCCCGCATTGTGGTATCAAACATATACAGTGTAAAACAATGTGGTGTTAGAATGTTACAGCTAGATACATAGCTCTTACGGTTCGCAGGTCTGTGGATTCTGTGTCCTGTTGTTTGTGTGTGTGTGTGTCTGTGGCTGTCACGTGTTGTGGGGTAACTCACGATCGCTGATTAGCGATCAGCTGCAGCTGCGGCTCGTCAGCGCTGCTATATATTGTCTCTTTGTTTGTTCGGTAATTATCAGATTGTTCCTTTTGCTCATGCTGTGTTCCTTGCAGTGATACTTAGCAACTGACAGCCAATCGTGTGCCTTATATTAATTTACTTTGGACAAACACGGAAACACTGTGCGTTATATAAATATATATATATATATATATATATATATATATATATATATATATATATATATATATATATATATATATATATATATATATATACAGTAGTTTCAGTGTTTAATGTTGTCAGCGGCAATGGAAAACGCGTCAATTGGAGCGAATAAGAGACAATTTGATTCTTAGCTTTATAGTGCGAAAAGTTGATAGAAAAAAGTTGTTAGTAAACTTGTCAGTGTAGGTGCATTCATGCCATGGCTTACTTACCATAATTATGAGATTTCAACTTGTAAAAAAACGTCCTCACGTCCTCTTAGAGCTCGTAATTACAACTTTTCTGAGAACCCCTACTTGTACCATATGACCTCTGTACTACCTGACCTCTGCATATTAATTTAGGCATTGATTGTGTCACGACGTGAACAGCTCCAAGTAAAATGTCACATGTCATCATCTCCAAATTACAGTAATTTAACGTGTAACATGAAGAGGCAGAATGCTAGAGCAGGTCATGTGCAGCGCTCGTCCAATTAATGACACTGACACCACAAATATGCAAATAAGAATGTTAACCCAGGGAAATGTACACTGTGAAATGACAAATACCCAACCCAGGAATAATTATTAACCCCGGGTACAGTATGAGCAGTGTGAAGCGTGAAGCAAGATTCTGTTTACACAGGGTTTAGGATGACTGTTCAAGTGTAAAAAACCCTAGTGTGTGTGGACAATTTTTTTTATTTTTTAAAACCCCTTAAGCTGTATGAGGACGTGCCCGGTTTGAAGCGCTATTTTTAGCACGAGTGTAATGTTTGTTAATAGATTTAACGTAAAAAAACATCATTAATCTTGACAAACTATATATCATTCTAAAGGTCTAAACCTCAAGCATCGAGGACAGACCACTGTTTTTCAATGAAAAGCTTATAACGGCTGTATTTTTGCACTAATGTAAGCAATACACATCAAAGCAAGTATAAATAAAAACAGAGCACATACCAGTAGTGTCCTAATTACGAGCCACACACGCATCCACTCCTAAAAGTTCCAGAATGAATGGAAAGGTGAGGGTCCACTGAATAACATCCCATAGAGCATTTTAATCCAACGAAACAATAACGGTGTAATATTGATGGTTAATCCTTTGTTTACATCGCATTTCTGCGGAGCGAAGTATCATACTAGACTGTTATGCAATAAAATAATGAACCAAAAACAGTCTCCCGGTAGCATAAAGTGGCATGGGTTTATAGCTTAGAATGTTACGAACATAATAAATCCACTCGAACTCAAAAACATGCAAAGATAGCCGGGATCTAGTCAAAAGTGTCCAACCATAGCACTCGGTTTAGCTGATGTCATGATGTGCTCATCCAATGATAATGTCTGTTTATCTGGAGCCAATAAAAGCATTGAATCGTCATGACTGACAGAAAATGTAGCCAATGAGCACACGATTCCAACGACACCTGGCATGTTTATATTTGTCACATGGGCGTGATTATTTATTCATTTGAATCTGGCGCTCTCTCCCACGAGAAGCTGCGACTGTCTGTGACACACCTCCCCCTGTCATTTGACAGCTAAGAGCTAACGGGCTAGTAAACAGACGGTCTCTTTGTAGTAACTGTTTGCTAATCTTACTAACTGGACGGAATTTATTATCCAATGGATCGTCAAAAGAAGTTTTTATTGTGCTGAGGATGTTTTATTTGAGCTCACTCGAAGCAGCGATGTGGAAAACATTGAGGAGAGTGAAGACAGCGATGACGGTGATATGCTTGTCGAGCTTGGAGCTGATCCAATAATATACCGGTGAGTTGCTATGTGTAGTTGTTTATGTATATTGAGAATGTGTGTGAGAATGTATTTATTTTATTTATTCTGTGTGCTAGAAAAAATGCAATATACCAGTATGCATTATACATATGCTGATATTTTGCATTTTTCCTAGCACACATGCATATGTATATGCACACACATATATAACATGTAATTGTTTTGTTGTATATATATATATATATATATATATATATATATATATATATATATATATATATATATATATATATATATATATATATATATATATATATATATTGAGACTGTATTTATTTTATGTTTTTCTGTGTGCTAGAAAAATTGCAATATACCAGTATAGATTATACATATACTGATATTTAGCATTTTTTCTAGTACACACAGAAAAAAAAAAAAAAAAAAAAAAAAAATATATATATATATATATATATATATATAAAATGCATTTTTTCCCCTGTGCTACAAAAAACAAATTGACGAAAAAAGAAAAGTTCTGGACGGCCGACCATCTGTGTGATTGTTCATTTTATGTCTGGCCATCAATATGAATGCTCACTGTATCACCGGCCATTAGATTGATTGTAGGACTGTGTGCGAATGTATGGGCCGTCGTCAATATGAATGCTCACTGTATAGCCGGCCGTTAGATTGATGTTTGGGCTGTGTGCGAATGTATGGGCCGCCGTCAATATGAATGCTCACTGTATAGCCGGCCGTTAGATTGATGCTTGGGCTGTGTGCGAATGTATAGGTGTCCATCAATATGAATGCTGTCTAACCGACTGCCCATCAGTTTCATTGTTCATGGGATGGCCTGTAATTAGAGTGAATGATGACAGTGTGATTGTTGATTGAATGGGCAAACTATACAGAAATAGTACATGCAGTGCTAATTCTCTTTCCTTTCCTTGCCATTCTACAGGCATCAGGTTGAGTCTTCAGATGAGCTATGGCATCCAAGCACCAGCCAACCAGCAGAAAAGAGAAGAAAGCTTTCAGATTCTTCAAGATCTGCACTTGCTGTTGTAGACCTGAATCGGCCAGTAAAAGGCAGGTAAATGTTTTTTTTTTTACATTTGCAAATTGTGTGTGTTTTTATAGCTATATATTTATATTATATTGTTATTTATATTACTAGTTATATTTATAGTTATTATACTTATATTACTTGTTGTATTTTCAGTTGCAAAGAAGTTTAGCTCTTTTTTATTAATATTTCATTTTTATTATATTTTTATAAGTTCTGTTGTACAAATAAATCACTTATACAAAGTCTTATGGTTCTTTCTATTATTTTATAGTTGAAAAAGCATTCAAGCATCATATATGATGGCTAAAACAGCTTGCAGTACACTTCATAACATTAGGTTATCAAGTCTCCTGTAGGTTTCTTGGCACCTGGACATATTCTTAGAAAAAAGCATGCAGGAACCCCATTTTTCATGATATCTTCGTCAAATTTTAAATATAAACTGATGAGACTTGTGCCTTTCAATTCATTAACTAACTGGATTCCTCCAGGCTTATTTTCTTATATTTTTACATCAAATAATAAAGTGTTCATTGTAGCACAAATCATCTTCAAGACACTTCAACTTCTATAACTGTTTGTCTTTCTAAGTTTTTTTCTACTTTAATGTTTGGGTAATAAACTCTAAACTGTCTTCTTTTTAAAGATGTCTAAATTGTGCATGTAGTGCAAATTGTTCAGCAACTGCAATTGTTTTAGTTGGGAGATGTCATTTCTGGGGATGTGCCTCAAGCAGGCGGAGGGAGAAATGGAACAGACATAGTCTTGGAAAAAAGCTTGCAGGAACCACATTTTTCATTATATCTTCCTCAAACTTGAACTATAAACTGATAAGTCGTGTGGCTTTCAATCCATAACTGAACTGGATTCCTCCAGGTCTATTTTCATATATTTTTACATGAAATAATAAAACATTCTATGTAGTGCAAATAATTTTTGAGGCATTTCAACTATTATAATTTTTTATCTGTTTGAGAATTATCAACTCTGATTGCTTTTTATTAGAGTCCCAAGTGTCTTCTTTCCAAAGATACCTTAATTGTGCCTGTAGCACACTGTTCTCAGGAGCTATAATTGTTTTAATTCAGGTAGGTCGTTTTCAGCTGTGAGCCCCAAAGTGGGGGTGCAGCTTAACGGGTTAAATCTCATGAAAGTTGAGACTTATTTGCATAGAGACAGGAAATTTTTTTATTTACACCCCCTGCACAGCAAAATCCCCAGTGTTAAATTAACACTCCTCAGTGTACATATGTGTCCACACTACAGGGTGTTAAAAGTAACACTTAAGAAGTGTTAAAGTTAATGAGATAATTAAGTGATTAATTAAGTCATGATTGACCATTAGTGATGAGAAACACAAGAACTACAATTGACTTCAGCCACAGTTTTAGATGAAATCAACTGAAGATAAAAGAAGACATTAAATCTCTGAAGATCTCAGCAGAGGAGGATTAAACAACTCCACAAACAGCATTACCAGCTTCACACATTACTAACCAGACTGACTTTATTTCTGTCAGACGTCTACAGAAGCTCTTACTGAGAATTACTTTCTTGTTTATTTTGTGTTGAAACTGTTTTAATGTCACCATCATGGTGATCAGTGTTTTCTTTAGTTGGGCAGTTTGATGACATTTTAATGTTAGTGTTTCTCTGACTGCTGTAACTGAGTTTGCTATGGCAAGAAAAGCAAGAGTAAACACAATCAGATGCTGTTGACTGCTCAGTGATAAGAATATGATCATTGTATAGTGATTTAAATTATTGATTGACTTTGTTTTTACTGTGCTTCCAGGAAAGATCCAGATTGGTTTTAATCAATAAAGCTGAATGTGTTTTTAGGCAGATTGTACACAAATCACTTCTAACTCCTGCGAGAGTAACTCACACACAGACATAAAGAATCAGCCTATGAATCTCAACAATGGTGACATGCTTTATGCCGCAATGCATTCTGGGAGCCATGGATGAGTTTTGCATGATGCACCCAGAATGCATTGCGGCATGAAGCATGTCACCATTGTTGAGATTCATAGGCTGATTCTTGATGTCTGTGTGTGAGTTAATCTCGCAGGAGTTAGAAGTGCTTATTGTGTGATGTGTTATTAAACCGGAAAACAAGACTTATGTACATGTTTTAAACATTGATCAGTTTATCTGATGAAAACACTGCTGGATCTCCTGCTGTAGAGTCACAATGCTACTATAATCAATGACTCTCAGGAGATCAGCAAATAAGGCACTATATGATGATAACAACTGTATCACCAACAACAAGCCAACATCATCTGTCATCAACATGTCATCATCAATTTTCTCTTACTGTTCTCACTGTAACAATCAGTTACAGCAGCCAGAGAGAAAAAATGCTGACAAGTCAAGGGTCAAGAGCCCAACTAAAGCAACACCGATCACCATAATGGTGGCGTCAAACAAAACTATTATTTTCAATAAATCATCAACATCTGAATCTCAGTAAGAGCTTCTGTAGTCGTCTGACAGAAATAAAGTCAGTCTGGTTAGTAATGTGTGAAGCTGGTAATGCTGTTTGTGGAGTTGTTTAATCCTCCTCTGCTGAGATCTTCAGAGATTTAATATGTTCTTTTATCTTCAGTTGATTTCATCTAAAGCTGTGGCTGAAGTCAGTTGTAGTTCTTGTGTTTCTCATCACTAATGGTCAATCATAACTTAATTAATCACTTAATTATCTCATTAACTTTAACACTTCTTAAGTGTTACTTTTAACACCCTGTAGTGTGGACACATATGTACACTGAGGAGTGTTAATTTAACACTGGGGATTTTGCTGTGTGCTTAATACGTCTGTTCAGTCTTCAATCTCACCATTTGCACTTTGAGTACTAGTGAAGAAAGCCACTGCGAACAAGGTATGACAGTTTTTGATGAGCTTGTAAAAAAAGGGAAGAATTTGATTGCTTTTGGGACAAAATGTTGTGAGTTGGTCACTTCTTACATGACCCACACTACACACAGGACCTTAGTGGACCCTTATATCACAGGGCCCGTGGAAATTGATTAATTTAAAGTATGCAAACATGTAGATATTTAATTGTATGATGAATATGATTTGGTGGTAGGGCATCTGGGAAATTTAAGAAGCTGTAAAGCCCTCATTCATTGTTAGTGCTTGAGTCCAGATAATAATCAGCGATACTGTCTACACTGGACGTGGCGCGAAGCGTCAATCGCGTCGATCTTCAACAGTAAACTGAGACCCAGTTTTATCATCTGACATGAAGGACAAATGGTTTTGCAATGGTCATGTTGTCACGTTAGTGTACACAGTCTCCAGCTGGACAGACTGACAGACTGTTGGAACACTAAAGACACAATAATCTGATGTTGCAAAAAGAAAAGACAAATGTCCATAGTCCATAGACATAGTCCAGTGCAAAAGGCTTAAGCTTTCTTGAGACTAATTGTTAACATGCATGAGAAATGTGACCACAGTTCGGCAGTGCAACACCTTCCATTTCACCCTGATCTTATCATTCATTTGGGTGTTGGTGAGTCACTAAAACCCCAGCAAGCAATAGCCATCATTTCACAGTCTCAGTTAACTATAGGCTCGATATAGTCCGGCTATGAGTTACCCAGTTCTAGAAAAATAACCTTTGCATTTAGTTGCATTTAGTAATTTGTGTCTAAATATTTTGCAAGATGTGTTATATTCCATCATGCAAGCAAACTCAACAGTGATTGCAAGGTGTTTGGTTTCATTTCTTTGACATGTCCATGTTCTAGATGACCTTCACGTTCTAGATGACCCTATTCTTAGGCTATGGTTAGACATCAATTCAATTTTCACTGACAGCCCAAATTTTGCCTCGTTTTAGCCTAGACGTCAGGGCTGTGTTTGGACGGCTATTAGACATCTTTTAAACGCAGAATTGCTGCTGGGACTGTTTCTGAGCATCACTTAAGAATTGTTCTTTTTGCACTAACCAAAAACTAAAACTATTTTCAGAAGCTTTATTGCTAGTTTTGGAGTGTATGAAATGGCTGTGTATTTATGTTTATTTATAGAGCTGTGATGGTTCCCCTGGTGGTGAGCGCCAGAATGACTCTTCCTCACCAATCAGAAACATTCTCAGCAAGTCAATCATTTTCACTGACATTGGGTTGGTCGACATGCAGAAGGCGGGGCTTTGGTGAGAGAGGGCATGTGGTTAAAGTGCCTTTAAATGGTGCGTGTGTTCGCTTTTTCACAGTTCTGTGTCTGCGTGAACATTTATGCTTTTCTGCAACACCCTTCTGCAGGACTTTTTACACAGTGTCCTCTCTCCAGCAACAAGTGACAGATATTATTCAGCTGCATTTACACATAACTCATACGTTACCATTTATCTTCTATGTGTTGCAGGAGTTTTTGGTGAAAAGTGGGATGTGATTTATGAAACTAAATCAATATGTGCTCTCAAAGGATCCTCAGTGAACATGTCATGCACATACAGATACAGATTTAGGACCTGTTTAGAAAGATTTGTGTCCTCCAGCCTTTCAGGTTCAGGCTCTACAGCTGGTGCTGGAGAAAGAAACGGTCAATCTGACATGTAGAACGACCTGCAATCTGACAGACAGATTCATCTGGTACAAAAATGGACAGGCTTTAAACTTCCACAGCGCCATCCTGCAGCTTCAGCCCGTGCGCAGTGATTCTGGCAGTTACAGCTGTGCCGTCAGAGGACATGAACATCTGCCCTCTCCTGCTGTCACCATCAGTGTAGAGTGTGAGTAGGTCTATGTCTGTAAACAAAAGCAGTTCAGTGTTAGGAGAGTGCACAGCAAAATCCCCAGTGTTAAATTAACACTACTCAGTGTACATATGTGTCCACACTACAGGGTGTTAAAAGTAACACTTAAGAAGTGTTAAAGTTAATGAGATAATTAAGTGATTAATTAAGTAATGATTGACCATTAGTGATGAGAAACACAAGAACTACAACTTCAGCCACAGCTTTAGATGAAATCAACTGAAGATAAAAGAAGACATTAAATCTCTGAAGATCTCAGCAGAGGAGGATTAAACAACTCCACAAACAGCATTACCAGCTTCACACATTACTAACCAGACTGACTTTATTTCTGTCAGACGTCTACAGAAGCTCTTATTGAGAATAACTTTTTTGTTTATTTTGTGTTGAAACTTTTTTGTGTTGAAACCATCATGGTGATCAGTGTTTTCTTTGGTTGGGCAGTTTGATGACATTTTAATGTTAGTGTTTCTCTGGCTGCTGTAACTGAGTTTGCAATGGCAAGAAAAGCAAGAGTAAACACAATCAGATGCTGTTGACTGCTCAGTGATAAGAATATGATCATTGTATAGTGATTTAAATCACTGATTAACTTTGTTTTTACTGTGATTCCAGGAAAGATCCAGATCGGTTTTATTCAATAAAGCTGAATATGTTTTAAAGCAGATTGTACACTAATCACTTCTAACTCCTGCGAGAGTAACTCACACACAGACATCAAGAATCAGCCTATGAATCTCAACAATGGTGACATGCTTCATGCCGCAATGCATTCTGGGAGCCATGGATGAGTTTTGCATGATGCACCCAGAATGCATTGCAGCATGAAGCATGTCACCATTGTTGAGATTCATAGGCTGATTCTTCATGTCTATGTGTGAGTAAACCTCGCAGGAGTTAGAAGTGCTTATTGTGTAATGTGTTATTAAACCAGAAAACAAGATTTATGTACGTTTTAAACATTGATCAGTTTATCTGTTAAAATGCTGCTGGATCTCCTGCTGTAGAGTCACTAGGCTACTATAATCAACGACTCTCAGGAGATCAGCAAATAAGGCACCATATGATGATAACAATTGTATCACCAACAACAAGCCAACATCATCTGTCATCAACTTGTCATCATCAATTTTCTCTTGCTATTCTCACTGTAACAAACAGTTACAGCAGACAGAAAGAAAAAATGCTGATAAGTCAAGGGTCAAGAGCCCAACTAAAGCAACACTGATCACCATAATGGTGGCGTCAAACAAAACTATTATTTTCAATAAATCATCAACATCTAAACCTCAGTAAGAGCTTCTGTAGTCGTCTGACAGAAATAAAGTCAGTCTGGTTAGTAATGTGTGAAGCTGGTAATGCTGTTTGTGGAGTTGTTTAATCCTCCTCTGCTGAGATCTTCAGAGATTTAATGTCTTCTTTTATCTTCAGTGGATTGCATCTAAAGCTGTGGCTGAAGTCAGTTGTAGTTCTTGTGTTTCTCATCACTAATGGTCAATCATAACTTAATTAATCACTTAATTATCTCATTAACTTTAACACTTCTTAAGTGTTACTTTTAACACCCTGTAGTGTGGACACATATGTACACTGAGTAGTGTTAATTTAACACTGGGGATTTTGCTGTGTGGCCAGTATATCTTTAACCTTAAAACCCAGCCATTCAGAGAGCAGTTTGGCTGTTTAGTGTGGTCTTGTCAGCCCCCTGCTGGAGGAAGCTGTGTCTACACAATCTGACAACCATCCCTTAAACTTTATTCTAGTTAAATACATAGATACTATAATATAGATGTTTTAACAGAGTGCAATTCTTTTGGAGGGCTCATAAAAAGTGTAAATTCATATTTTTTTTAAGTTAGAAAATTGGCTAAATTCACTTACAATAACATTTAAAATCTAAATCTAAACTGTTGTTTTGTGGCTTAAATGCAATCATCATTTGGTGCAATGCCAGATGAAATAAAAACATTTATGACATTTTTTTCAAGTTCAATTCAGGGAAAGCGAGTCAGTGTAGTATACACATTATACATTATACATTATACATGTACAACAAAAGAAGATGATATCTAGATTCCCCCTAAAATACGTCAGTGTCGGTCAGTCGGTCTGTAATAGTGGAGGGAGATTCAGTGACTCTGAGCTGCAGCAGTGACTCAAACCCTCCTGCTCTGAACTTCAGCTGGTTTAAGGAGAATCAAACCTCAGCTGTTGGATCTGGACAGAGTTTCAGCATCTCCAGCTTTAACTCCAGTTATGGAGTACGGATACGGATCTCAGAAATACGGATCTCAGAGATCAGTGTCTGTTTCACTCACTGTTAAAGGTAGTGCAGCTCATACTTACATTACTCTTTCAAACGTGTAGCAGATTAATCTTTTTGGATGTTTTATATTTTGTCTCAGTTGTAGGACGTCTGGTGATGTTATACATATCCATCGGAGTGATTTGTGGAGCTGCAGTGATCATCATGCTGCTGCTGATATGGTAAAATGTGTGTGAGGGATTTGATTGCTGGTAATTAACTGCATTTCCCAGTCAACAATTTGATCTCTCAGTGATCTCACCATGAGCTCCCAGGATACCTGTGAAGTGGTCACAATGTGAGGTCACAGCGAGCTAAAAGTGTAACCACAGCGCCCTCACTGTGTGCTCATGTATGGCCACAATGTGAGGTCAAAATGCACTCACTGCACAAAGACTAGGTACCCAGCATGCATTGTAGCATGAAGCTTTGGATTGTCACCATTGTTAAAATTCATACGCTGACTCTTGATGTCTTTTCATGTCTAACTTTTACAGTAGTTCAAAATGTTAGTGTCATATTATGCATTTAAAATCCATCATAGATGATTGTGACACTGCTGGCTCTCATACCATTTAATAACAGAGTTATAATAATAATAAAAAAATCCTCAAAGACTGCATGATAAAACTGGGAGATGCTTATGTCATGACAAATGTGCCTAACAAATACAGTTACAACAGCCAGAGAAAATATAATATAAAAAGTTAAGGGTCAAGAGCCCAACTAAAGCCCACTAATCACCATACACTAATCACCATACACTAATCACCTAACACTAATCACCCTAATGGTGACACACCAATACAACTTCACCATCTAAACCTCTGTTCATTCTCAATAAGAGCTTCTGTAGACGTCTGACAGGAATAAAGTCAGTCTGAGCTCACCATAGAAGACCACTGTGATAGTGTTGAGAAACAGGAAGTAGAATGTCCCTGCGGTGACCGATATTTGAACCGCCTCCTCTCAACCTGCTCAACATTTTGAGTTCACAATGAGCTCACATATTACTCACTGTGAGTATCACAGTATGAGAATGATGTAATGCCACTGTGATCATCACATGATCTCATGTGTTGACTGGGTTATAACATATTTATTTATTTCCCAACATCCAGTTCAACTCTGACACCTGCAGGAATAATATATATGCTCCCACAGTGGAGAGAAACTATACAGACTTGAGTCAAATACCCTCTAAAAGCAGGATTTTGTGACCTGTCAAAACCTCAAATTGTTTTTTAATTTGTTCTTTTATAGTTTTTTTACTTGCCATGAAAATAGGCAACGATGCTGGCATTAAAATACTAACAAAACAACACTTCTACAAGAACTTAACTTAATTCTATACGTAGTTATGTAATTTATTCATTGGTTTTGAAGGAGAAGCAGGAGGATGAACAAGAGAAACGATACAACGGAGTCTCAGGTGAGAAAAAAGGATTTGGTTATCATTAGTTGAACGGATAAAACCGAAAACCATGACTCGTGTTGTATTTAGACAGTAGTTATTTATAACGTCTTTTCTGTTTGTTTGTTTTTTAATGGCAAAGATGGATCGTTCCAGCCCTCGTCATGACAGACATGACCCCGTGTATGAGAATGTAAAGGTAAGGGTTCCTCATTCACAAAAGACTAAACCCTCCTCACCTTCAGTCATTAAATACTTTTCAAAGCCAGTGTGAAAATATAAAATAACTGTTGACTAAGTATATGGAAATTCACATAAGAACAAGCTTTTTTTTTTACTGACTATTTTAGTTTATGTTTAATATTTTATACACTTTCTCAAAAAAAAGCACAAAATTTTACCTTTTAAGGTACAAGTGGCCGTCACTGTTGTGCTCTCTTAAGGAAGGGGTGTCCAATCCTGCTTTAAGAGGGCCACTCTTCTGCAAAGTTTAGCTCCAACCCTGCTCAAACATATTCGAACAAGCTCATCAAGGTCTTCAGGATTACCCGGTGTTGAATTAACACTGCTCTGTGTTCATAATGGAACCACAAGCAGGGTGTTAAAGTAACACTGAAGCAGTGTTAGAGTTAAGGAGTATTTGACATCAGCTGTGGCTGGATGTAACCGATCGGTGAGAGTTGTCGCATGCAAACGGAGACGTGAAGTCGGACACTTTCTGCTTCCCGCAGTGACGCTCACGCAGTGTTTGCATACTTTATTAGCCTAGAAATCTAGACGCACCCTAGCGGGAGAAAATATATTTTGCCGTGAGTGTAGTCTAGCAACTCTCTGTAGACCTGAGAGCTGGAAAAACCAAACTCTGGTCAGGCCAATCACAGCGTGTGTAGAGTCGGTGGGCGGGCTTAACATAATGAGGGCACGGCAGAGTTGCAGAGGTCCTGCGTGCTACTCGTAAACACAGTAGCTGACAAACAGCTGTCTTTTGAACCGGCTTTGGACGCGACTCTCAAAGACTTGGAGTTAAGCTTTTCTTTGAGAAAAGAACAAAGAACAGCACTGAAGTCATTCTTAAGAAAAGAAGATATGTTTCAAGTTTTGCCTACCAGATAGGATACGGCGAAGGCTTCACCTTCTTCTTTGCTCTGGTTGGTTGTGGTGCTTATGGCGCTATCCAATTAGATTCTGCAGCTCCTCCCACCTGGACTATTTACATTTTTCTGGCTACAACTGAGTTCCCACGGGACTTCAGAGCGAGACTACAGCGAGCCATCTAAAACACTATTTAGGTGAATTTAAACAATGGCTAAGTTATATGTATATGCCCCCATAACTGCCATGTTAGCTGAGTGGGAGCTCTGGGCATTAACTGTAACAGCTCCGTGTTGCAAGCACCAATCCGGTTCGTTTTTTTTTTTTTGTATAGACAGTACTCACAAAGTCATAACGATCAAGATTAACTTAAAAAATCCCCAGAGTTCTCCTTTAACATTGTTACTAAAACCACACAAAGCCAAGAGTCAAACTGCCCAACTAAACACTGTTATGGTGACCAAATATTTAAATCATCAACATCTAAACCTCTGTTCATTCTCAATAAAAACTGCAGACAAATGACAGAATTTAAGTCAGTCTTGTAAGTAATTTTGATTATTTATTATCATATAAAATTATCATCAGGTGTCTTCAATAATCAAATAATCATCACTCAATGAATCACTTAAGTATCTTATTAACTCTAACACTGCTTCAGTGTTACTTTAACACCTGCTGGTGGTTCCCATATGAACACAGAGCGATGTTAATTCAACACCGGGGAATTTACCGGGGAATTTACTGTGCTAAGGCTACTGGCTGGTGAGGGTTTCTTTCAGAGTTGGAGCCAAACTCTGCAGGACAGTGACTCTCTAGGACCAAACTTACCTACCCCTGCTCTAAGTAGAGGAAAACAATGGTATAATTGTACCCTAAGGACTAATTGGGTACCTTTAAAGGCACATTTATACGTTTTGTTCCCCAAGAAACAAAATTGAACCTCCACTGTACCTTTTTTCTGAGAGTGAACAACATACCAAGCAGAAATTTGAAGTAAATTATTTATTAATGCATTAATGTAATTTTGCAAAGTAATATATATAAAGGTTTATTTACCTGTACCTAAATCAACACCAGGGCACTGAACATGACATATCAGGCTTAGGGGTGAGAGCCATGACACCTTCTCAGATGTGGGCAAAACTTACCTTTACAGAATGTATTGCCATTTGCCAGTGTTAATAAATAGTGTAAGATTGTCCGTTAATTTCAGGTATTTCTTGAGTGAGTGAGTCTTTAGTAAGTTACAAAAAATAAACTTACACTGTAAAACCCAACAAGTTAAGCTAACTCATTTCATTTGAGGAAACTGTGTAACAGCACAGAAAATAGGATTTACTTTCACTGTCACTTTAAAACGAAAAGGGTGGAGTAAATTAATTAGCGGAAATATGTATAAGGGCGAGGTCTATTTCACAAGAGGGTTGAAAGAAACGGCACGTCAGTATTGTGTGTTGGTCTGCATAGCGAGGAGTTAATTGAGTTTATTGAGAGAAGTTGGTTACCGTGGAAAGACGTCCGCTTGTTCATCTCACGCTGTCTGGTACGACGCAGAGTCTGTGACTTCTGATGCGACGCACTTCTAAGATCGGTTGTTAACGATGATTGAGCATTAATGATGAACACCTGATGATAATGAGCAGAATCGCTGAGGGACAGAGAAACACAAGAACTACATGTAGCTCCCACTCCCTTACTTGTGTGTTCACACCAGACGCGACGTGCGCAAATAAATCGTGCTATTTGCGCATAGTTGGACGGTTGAACATTTTGAGTTTACTCGCTTCATTCACGTGTGACATTCACTTCACAACAGACTAGAAATTTGAAAGGGGCTTCTGCCAGGCAGCTGCAGTCTTGTTGTGAAATGGCTGATATGTATTGTTTTAAAATACGGCGAATAAGCTCAATTTGCTGGCTTTAGCTAGCTTGTAGTCTCATATATATATATATATATATATATATATATATATATATTGTAGCGTCTGGGGTGTCTCTCAACTAGGATCAAAGTGGTGAGAATTAAATTCCTGCTCCAATGGCTCCAAAAAGTCTGAGTTTAAATTGCGCCTCCGACTGTTTAATGACCAGTTAGAGTGTGACCAGAAGATAGTTGATGGCCCTTTCTGAACTTCAATCAGATTCTAATCAGCCAGGACAGTTCCCTCACCCTTCAGTCTGGAATGGCCGGGGGTTGACTCTAACACAAACACACACACACACACACACACACACACACACACACACACACACACACACACACACACACACACACACACACACACACACACACACACACACACACACAAGCATTCCCCTCTATTTAGGCTCTAATTAAACTATCCCAGAAATTACATATATGATGATTTCTTAAGTGTATGCATGCTCCCTATATTTCTTATGCTTGCGTGATGTAAGAGCTATCTTAAACGCTCCAAATTGCTCTGTATAGAAGATGCACTGCCTTCATGTCTGCAAACCAAGGCATGTCTGATGTCTAAATGTTCCTTTTTCTTTGTCTTAGTCAATGGTACAAAGTATATGATTATGAGATGTACCACTAGTATGGTTAGGTCTTTGGAGTGAAACTTTACTAATTCTGGCTTCCAGCAAGAACATTCCATTGAGTAATAAAGTCCGAACAAAGAAAGTCTCTCCCGCCTGAAATTCACACCAACGATTGGTCGTCTCAGGGAAAATGGGCGTAATTAATGGACTTCAAAAGACAGTAACACCAGCACATTTGTTGCTCAGTCAACTTGCAAGGACCTCGACGAGACAAATTTTCTTTTCCTCCCATCTCATCAGCGCGGCTCGCAGGTCGATGTTTCCTTTGAAGATCGACGCGCTCCGCGACGCAGTCAGCGGACGCACTTAGCTGGACGAGATGAACTTTCCCTTCCAAGACGCTCCCTTCCCAAACACCTTTAAAAGTCCCGCGGACCAACGAAGCTCTGGAAGAACCAAACGGAGAGAACGCTTCAGTGCACAAACACTCTGAGAAACGCCAACGCACACATCTTGCTTTACACAACACCAAGAAACCATGCAAGTATCAATTCTACCGAAATTTAGATGCGTTTTAAGATTGTACCCCTGTTTAAGGTGATATAGTTCTTGCTGGCTCCAATGGTTTTGTCTGGGAAGGTGTCGGATCGGACACGATCATACCCTTCCTTTCCTTTCCCTTCCCCTCATCCTCCTCTTTACTTTCCACTATTCTGTAAATACATGTATTCTTTATGTAGTCATATGTAATCGTAGTATTAATCTTTATTAAAACCATGATATTCACGTTTTGATTGTCATTGTTTTGCTCACGGAACACGAGTCCCTTTAATGTCAGATCTAAGCTACGAGCTCTTATAAGCATCGTTGAATGCTTTAATTAATACCATAACTCGGAAAGTTTGTCCTTTGTGGCCAGAGGGATAAACTTCTCGAAAATTGGGAAGGAAGAATAGACCTGGTGAGTGGATAAGGAATCTCCGCTCGTTCTTTAAACGGAACGGAGAGGAATTTTGAATCAGCTCCCTAGGTTATTCTGTGATTATTTAATATAGATATATCTGTAGTTAATTACAATAAATTGTTGTTAACCATATATATATTATACATTGCATAAAATACTGAGGTTAGGTATTCCCCTTTTGGGTGATTTTGGAGATTTGTGATTAGATTATAACCCGTTATGATTAATCATAAATCCCTAAATATTAATGCCCATAATTCCCTATTGAGCTAATTTTTAATTTAAATATATACAATATATATATAGCTCAAATTGAGTAAAGAGCGCTTTTCACAACTTACCAGACTGTCCAACCTCCTCACTCACTTTCTTCCAAGCACGATCCTTTTCATTCCTGTTTCTATAAAGTACGAAGATGTATTGTACAGCTCCAGTCCACATATGATTTTGTCCTCATTATTGTCACTACTAGAGCAAGCTCCTGATTGGTTAACACGCCACGAATATCCACCAAAGGTCAGATTTTTAAAAATGCGCGTTTCGCGAGTCAAACGCCCAAAACGCTCAATTTGCACTATCATTCGTGCAAATTGCGCCACAGAATGTCTACCCGCGTCTTTGCATTGACTTGTTAATCACTCGCACTTAACGCTTCATTCACGTCAGGTGTGAACGCACCATAAGATGAAAACAACTGAAGATAAAAGAAGACATTAAATCTCTGAAAATCTCTGCAGAGGAGGATTACACAACTCCACAAACAGCATTACCAGCTTCACACATTATTGCTCTTTGTAGTCCCTACCAGCCGTTTGTAGTCTTTCTTTAAGAGAAAATATCTCCCTTTGCATTGAACTTTGAGCGTTGTAACTTGGCAGATGTTGTTTATGCTCAAACAGCAACATTAACTCGGTGAACAATCAAGAATAGCACTTTTCATTCTATTCATTGTCTGTCTGTCTAATTTATAAAAAACATTAAAAAAATCTGTTCTGTGCTAGATTAACTGAGACTTGTTACAGCACTTGCATATTGTTGCCCTTGACTGTTCTAGCTGCTTCTATTGCCCTCATTTGTAAGTCGCTTTGGATAAAAGTGTCTGCTAAATGTAAATGTAAATGTGAACAAGAATCTGTTCACTGCTGTTGCTGCTCCCAAAGATTTATTAAAAAAGACAACGTTTCAACCCAAAGGGTCTTCGTCAGGCAAACAACAAGCACTTCTTCTTCTTCTTCTTCAGTGAATTTTATTGGCAGTTTGCAATCTTTGTGCATTACCGCCATCTACAGGATTGAGGTGTGATCACATTGGGAAATCATAAATAAATGTGTATATATATATATATACACACATACATATACACATACACACATACATGTACACATACACACATACATATATAATAATAATAAATAAATAAATAAAAAAAGGAGATCAGAGCCCAAGCTTCAGCTAGCGCTGCGTGTTCAGCTCCTCCAGCTTCAACCTCAGCTCAAACCTCCAGAAAAAACAAAAAAACAAAAACAAAAAAAAAACAAAACAAAACAAAAAAAAACTACAGTCTTCTTGCTAGTTGTGTTTCTTTTAGAAACTCTATCACTGCTTTAGTTATAGACTGTGTTCCAGGTAGACTCAACAAGTTGCTCAAAGTAACAGAGTTCTTTGTTACCCTCTTAAATATTTCTCTCTCTTCAGAATACTGCCTACATGTCAGAAGTACATGCTTCACGGTTTCTGTTTCCGTACAATATGGGCACATTCCTGTCTCATGTTTCCCTATTGTGTGTAAGCCGCTATTCAGTCCTGTATGTCCTAACCTTAGCCTGGTGAACCAGGTTTCCTCCTGTCGTGAAAGTGAGCTGATCATTTTAACTGTTACATTCTGTTGAATACTATATAAATGCCTACCTTTTCCCCCCTTATCCCATTTATCTTGCCAGAGTTTATGAATACCATCTTTAATTATTGTTTTTAATTCTGATTTGCTGAGTGGAACCTGTACTTCTACTTGTTCTGCTTTAAGTGCTTCTTTTGCCAACTCGTCTGCCTTCTCATTGCCCTCAATTCCTGTATGCGCTGGAACCCAAGTGAACTGTAATATTAACTTCTGTTCAGTTATCCTGAAGATCATCTGATGAACTTCATCTAAAAGATCCTGTCTGCATGCAGATTTCCCAGTCTGGATGCTAGTTAAGGAGGACATAGAGTCTGAACAAATAACAGATTTATATGGCTTCACTTCTTCTACCCACTGTAGTGCCATTATGATGGCCATCATCTCTGCAGAGAAGATTGAGAGATGGTTTGAGGATCTTTTTTGTATTCTAACTTTATATTTAGGAATGTATACAGCCACCCCCGTTTTACCTGCTGATTCTTTGGATGCATCTGTAAATATTTGTACTGTGTCATCATACATTACTTCTAGATACTGCTGTACACTTTGATACAATCCTGTCTTGATTATATTTTTAGCTTCTAGATTAACTACCGGATAGCAGAAAAACCAAGGTGGAATTATGCTTAAGTTCACATTTCTGCTGCAAGGTATAGTACTGATTCCCATGTCATCTGCCTCTTTATTGCTGTTCCATCCAAAACTACTGTTCACAATGCGACCGTATTCCCAGCATTCTTCTAACACCAGTTTTGTAGGATGTGTAATTTCATGCCCTTGTAAGTTTACCCAATATGCTAGAGAAAGTTTTAACCTCCTAAGATGTAAAGGCATCTCCCCTACTTCTACTTGCAGCGCTGTGATAGGTGATGTTCGGAAGGCTCCACTACACACCCGGAGAGCTTTGGCCTGCACCCTGTCCAGTTCAGCTAATGTAGTTTTTGCTGCTGTTTTGTATACTGTACATCCATAGTCAAACACTGATCGGATTAATGCAACATATATTCTTTTCAAAGAAGAGCCTGACGCCCCCCACTTATACCCTGAAAGACACTTTAAAAGATTGATTGCTTTCTTACATTTGTCTACCATTTTCTGAACATGATTTTTAACAACAAGCACAAAAAGAAAGGTATAATTTGTATCAGTGTGAACCATCACACCTGACCTCAATAGTGAACTAATTACCCAATCATCCAATGTAGCGCCAAAAAGAGAGAGAGAAAAAAATGTAACAATTAAGCATAAATCAACAGAAAAATAAATGGAATAAATAACAAACCCAAATAACCAATATAATATGAACAAAATATGATATATATATATATATATATATATATATATATATATATAATATATATATATATTTCCCATTTATCTGTTAATATTTGTATATATATATATATATATTTTTTTTTTTTTTATATCTCATCATATTTTGTTCATATTATATTGGTTATTTGGGTTTGTTATTTATTCCATTTATTTTTCTGTTGATTTATGCTTAATTGTTAAATCTTTTTTTTTCTTCTCTTTTTGATGCTACATTGGATGATTGGGTAATTGTTTCACTAATGAGGTCAGGTGTGATGGTTCACACTGATACAAATGATACCTTTTTGTACTTGTTGTTTGCCTGACGAAGACCCTTTGGGTTGAAACGTTATAAATAAATCTTTGGGAGCAGCAACAGCAGTGTGCAGATCCTTGTTCACCGAGTTAAATGCTTAAAAGTTTATTGGATTTGCGCACAATTCTTTTTTGAAACAGCAACATTACACACTAACTAAAGTTAAAAAAGTGAAATTATAATCGACCACACCTTAAAGGCTGCAACATACTCCGCGAGAACAGAGAAAAAAGTTCTCTCTCCCAGGGCTGCGAGAACAAAATGACGTAATTTTGTTCTCTGAGCCCTGGTTTGGGAGTTCTCGCAGCTCGTTCTCGACACATCGTCTGAGCAGAACTTTTTTCTTGTGGGTGTCCGAGAACTATTGTGCGATTGGTCAGAATTTTATAGTGAGCGGGGTTAATGCGGAGAAACGGAGATGTTCGGCACCTGCTTTTCTCGTGAGGTATGGAATGTCCTGGCCAGAACGAACTTTGTTCTTGCTCTTGCCACCTCGAGAAAACGAACAAATTTCTTTATTCTTGCAGATTATGTTCCAAGCTTAAGTTGAGACTCATTTGCATAGAAACAGGAAGTGTTCAGTTTAACACGTCGGTTCAGTCTTCAAACTCACCATTTGCTCTTTGAGTACCAGTGAAGAAAGCCACGGTGAACAAGGTAAGAGAGATTTATGTATTATTTGATTAAGAGTTTGTAAAATGTAGGGGTGTGAAATAGAAGAAATTTATATTAGCCATTGAGACAATATATTTTCATACAGGACCTTAGTGAACACCCATTTGATATCCTTACTGTTTGCAATGAGGACACACAAACAATCAAATAAACAAAAAACTATGGATGCCCCAAAGGGACCTTTGCAAAAAAAAAAATATATATATATATAATATATATAATATATGCAGAAACTATTGCGTGCGTTCAGGATTTTTTTTGCGGGCTCATGTGTTACAATTTCCGGTTTATGTATACTATACTGCTATTTCATTTGTAGAGAAAACAAGAGTATGGACACACATTAATCAATAAAGATGTATTTACCCAAAATTAGGTTTTCATTAGGGCAGAATAGGCTCTAATATCACAGCCTCATGGCCGCTTTAACACATCCTCTGTGACGGCGGGCCGAGAAACCACGGCGTGAAATGCATGCAATACTGCTGTCAAATCAGTAAAATTATGATAAAATTATATTTCTTTAGAAATACCATGATGAAAAGAAATGATCCAGAACGTAACTACTTTAAAAACCTCTGATCATGATTAGGAGTCATTTTTAGGAACAGGTTTATTTTACTCTGAGTGGTTTGAGAAGAGGTTTGTATCAGTGCCATCTCTGTACAAATGGTGACGCTGCCACTTTAAGTTTGGTAAATAAGTTCAGGAGACACAGAACTGTTTAATTTCAATTACGCAAACATGTAGAGATTTAATATTATGATGAATTTGATTTGGTGGCAGGTCAGCTGGACATTTTAAGAAACTGAAAAGCTCTCATTAATTGTTGGTGTTTGTGTTGACCTTTACCACTAGAACGCTAAAGACACAATAATCTGATGTTACAATGAGAAAAGACAAATAGAGAAAAATGTAAAGTCCAGTAGAAAAGGTTTAGGCTTGTTTGAGACAGACTCTTAACATGCGATCAGTGTTCACTGTAACCACAGTCTAGCAGTTTCACATGTTCACACCAGTCCTTATCTCTTCAGACGCTGGGGTGTTGAGTCAGCCAAACGGTTTCTGAGCAGCGTTTGGGTATTAAAGAATTATTCCTTTCTAGCAACCAAAGACAATAACAAACCTTTTTAGCAACTTTATTTCTAGTCTTTAACACCAGCAAGAATCACAAGATTAAATATTATCTGATCGCTTTTGATCACGAAGTGTATGTGTGTTTTTATGTTTTCTGACACATATGGTATCTTATTCTAACACAGATTATCAGTGATTGTTGCATACACTGCACTTAACTGTAATGTTGTGTGTTAGGTTTTTGATTGTTATACTGGTGATGAAGCTCAGAATGACTCTTCGTCTCATCTTTCTGCTCATGACTTATGGTGAGTCACAGTTATTGCCATTTATATGTCATTTTAAAGGTGCTATAAGTGACTATTTTTTGTGTTTTGTAATCATGAATTAACTTAATTAAGTATCCATGGTCCACCAATCAGAAACACTTTCAGCCTGTCAGTCATTTTGCATGTTAACAGAGTGTCTGAAATGGCCACCGCACCGTTAAATGGTTGATGTGTTTGTTTTTCACAGTTCAGTGTCAGCGTGATCATTTCTGCTTTTCTACAACAGCAAAACCCTCAATGTGTGTGTGTGTGTGTGTGTGTGTTGTGTGTGTGTGTGTGTGTGTGTATGTGTATGTGTGTGTGTGATTGTGTGTGTCATCTCTCCAGCAACAAATTGTTCATATTATTGGTTATTTACAAATAACTCAAGCTTTCCTACTTTTATTTTATTTTGTGTTGCAGGAGTTTTTGGAGATGAGTGGGATGTGACTTATGAAACTAAATCAATATGTGCTCTCAGAGGATCCTCAGTGAACATGTCATGCAGATACAGATTCCCTCAGGAATATAATCTCAAAGATACATTTTGGGTAAAGTGTGAGAAACAGAAGAGACCAGAAGATATAATAAGTTTAAAAGAATATCACGAGTATAAAGACAGGGTTGAATACATTGAAGACGGACAAAACAAAACTGCAATCCTCAGACTGCACAACGTCACTGAACATGACACAGGAGCATATTGTTTTAGATTAATAACTGCAGCTGAAGAACAAAAATGGATTGGTAAAGGAGGAATTTATCTTAATGTTTCTGGTAATCCACTTCCGTCCTTCATTTCCATTATTTATGTAACCCAAATGTAATAGTTTTAGGACATGTTTAGAAAGATTTGTGTCCTCCAGCCCTTCAGGTTCAGGCTCTACAGCTGGTGCTGGTGCTGGAGAAAGAAACGGTCAATCTGACATGTAAAACGACCTGCAATCTGACAGACAGATTCATCTGGTACAAAAATGGACAGGCTTTAAACTTCCACAGCGCCATCCTGCAGCTTCAGCCCGTGCGCAGTGATTCTGGCAGTTACAGCTATGCCGTCAGAGGACATGAACATCTGCCCTCTCCTGCTGTCACCATCACTGCCATGTGTAAGTGGATGTTTATTCACTCTCAGGCTGTCAATCCAGTGGCTAAAATGTTTGTCTGGTTACATTCCTAAATATAAAAGTTCTTTATTGGCTTTGATGGTTCTCTGAATAACCTTTAACACCCACAGAGCCTTTCAGCTGCACAAAAGGTTCTTTAGATCAGTGTTTCTCAACTGGTGGGTTGTAAGACTAAATCGAGACTTTGTTTTTGAAAGACATGCATGAAAGAACATAAAAAGCCAAGAGTCAAACTGCCCAATTAAACGAAACGGATGTCCATAATGGTGACCAAACATTTTCAATAAAACATCAACATCTAAACTTCTGTTAATTATCAATAAGAGCTTCTGCTGAGATCTTAACCCTTGTGTGGTGTTCATATTTTTGTCATTCAGCCAGTGTTCGTGGATCTGGTGGACCCGCTGCATTTTTGGGTTTTTAATTCAACACAATCTTTTAAGCACATTTTAAAATACTCAACAGATGTTTACTTCATCCCAATTACAAGCAATATAAACAGCATATATGGTTAATATTTTCTCTTTACCTTTGTTAGATCACATTTAAGAATTGCAACCTCGTGTGGGAACGGCAGGGGTAGAAACAAAACTCACTCTTGCACTCTCTCACACTTACACACAATCTCTCTCACACACACACACACACACACACACACACACACACACACACACACACACAGAGACACACACACACTCACACCCATAACACACACACACACAGGGGGGTTTTTGTGAAATGTGGGGACATTCCATTGGCGTAATGGTTTTTATACCGTACAAACCGTATTTTCTATCCCCTTACACTGCCCCTGCCCCCCCAGCCATCACAGTCATGTGGGGCCCATATGGGCGTCACCTGGGCTGTCTAACTGGGGCCCAGCCAGTTTTGTCCTCAGTTTCCATGTAGGCCCCACATGGGCTAGCCCAGATGAACTGAACACTGCTCAGTGTGCACACTACAGGCTGTTAAATGTAACTGAATCAGTGTTGGAGTTAATGAGATAATTAAGTGATTAATAGAGTAATGATTGAATATTACTGAAGACTCCTGATGATAACAAGCAGAATCACTGAAGGACAGAGAAACACAACAGACTTCAGACACAACTTCACAAACAGCATTAACAGCTTCCCTTTTTACCTATTAGATTGACTTTCTGTCATCTTAGTTCTTATAGATAATTAACAGAGGTTTAGATATTGAAGTTGTATTGAAAGTAATACAGTTACCATTATGGTGATCAGTATTTGCTTTAATTGACTGTTTCATTTAAAAAAAGAAACAATTCTGGTTGCTGTATTTGTTTGTTATAATGAAAACAGCAAGAGAAAGTGTGTGATGTTGGTTTGTTGTTGATGATACAGGCATTATCATCATACAGTGGCTTTATTTGCTGATCTCCTGAGAGTCATTGATTAGAGTAGCTATGTGTCTCTACAGCAGGAGATCCAGGAGTGTTTTCATCAGATAAAGTAAATGATTTTCAAGCATGTACATAAGGTTTGTTCTCCGGTTTATTAACACATTGCACTTTGAACTCCTGCGAGAATTCCTCATAAACAGACATCAAGAATCAGTCTATGAATCTCATGATTCATGCCACAATGCATTCTGGGTGCATCATGCAAAA